>NC_037682.1:90521101-90821101 GCF_003255815.1 Theropithecus gelada | reverse complement strand
ATAGTATACATACTCCATGATCCATTTGGATTTTAAAGGAACTAAATAGAGAATTGAATGGAGGTATGATGGAACCACCCACTTTACCTCCTTTCCTCTTGTGGAGCGGTAATAATCTCGAAAATTCCCCCTGGGATGCAGTATTGCTACTGATGTACAAACAATCTTGGCTGGGCTTTAAAGAGAGGCATTTCAGGGTCTTCTATCGGCACTTTCAACAGTGTCTTCATAGACCAGGGAATGAGTACTAAGTTTCTGAAAAGTATCTAAATATTTTCAAATGAATTATTCACATGATGACTGAAGAAACAATCAGGAAAGTGGCATCACTTTAGAATGGAGTGTGGCCAGGACCAGGTATCACCTGGCTTTCACAACTTCCAATTCTAAAATAGAAGGAAAGAATAGTATTTTAGTTTACCTGGTATCAGTCTTATCTTCAACAGACAGTCTTTGAATAGTTTGGATATTCTCTTTTTCCTGATAAAAGTTACTCTGTGTATTTTGTCAAATTGCAGGATGTGTATATATGATCTCATGTAATCAACAATCAATGTGCTCTCAACTTTACTATCTGCATCTTTCGTTTTGTCTTTGCAGCAATCAATGAGCAGATACTATCATCGCCTTTCAAGGTTTATTTACCTGCCATATTTTTTTAATGTTCATTATTTCTACTTCACTAGAACACATTACATTTAATTTTTTAATCTTTGTCTCCATCTTTATTTTTATTTTAGTATTACAAGTAGTTATATTAAATATTCACTGTCAATACTTTTTTTTTTTTCCAGAAAGAAACATTAAATAAAGGCTTACAAACAGAAGCCATGTCTGGGTCTTGGGGAGTGACAAGACAAGATGGTAAATGCCTGTGTCATTATCCTCCAGACCCAGGATTTATAGGCCATAGGGAAAGGGTTATGTAGGGCATTTAATTAAGAGCAGGATTTATGGTAAATATGATAACATAAAGGTTGTTTTGACCTAAGGGCAAGATTTACAGGAAACACATGCTCTTACACAAGGAACAGTAGATAAAAATAGAAATCTTAGAGGTCTTCCTGGAACTGGAATTAATCAGAAGTCAACATGGTAGATGAGCATGCAAGATAGAGTTGCTCTGGCCTCCACACTCCACCCCCCTCAATCCAGCTTTTACAACCTCATGCACCCTCCTCTTCCACAATGGTCACTAAGCATTTAAGGAAGATGCCTCAAATCGTATAGCTTTAGTAACACTGTGTTGGTAATGAAAAACAGATTGGGCCCAGCGGGTTTTCAAATGTGAGAGACTGACAGGCTGTGTTGAATAATCTCTAACCTTTGAAACACCACCCATGACTTTGGTTTTCTCAGAAGTAAAACAGTGAAATATCTGTAATATTAATCATTTGAATAGTAGAAATGTAATGCACAGAATGATTACAATCAAACTTTTTTTTTATCCCAGCACAACAATACAAAAGAACCTCTTCCATTAGGGAGCCAACTGAAAGCATCATGAAGAAAATTAAAACCCCGTTTTTCTGTAGAGACTTCTTACAGCCAGAAAATAATTCAGGATTTAGCCCAAATTGTAGACAAATAATATAAACTCAAAAAATTGCTCAGGGCTATAATCTAAATTTTACTCTCTCCAGTTTCCCC
This sequence comes from Theropithecus gelada, assembly GCF_003255815.1. NCBI lineage: Eukaryota > Metazoa > Chordata > Mammalia > Primates > Cercopithecidae > Theropithecus > Theropithecus gelada. The sequence continues at coordinate 90,819,451 of NC_037682.1, read as the reverse complement.
ATTACTACCAAAGATAAATCATTGTAGGACCAATTCATTTGCAAAATGCACTTTTCCTTGAACCGTATGCTGCTCCATTATTATTATAATTACCATGTTACCCTGGAATCTGACACCAGTCTACTACCACCGTAATTCACACACATACAATATGAAAGTGAGTGTTCATCCACATACATATAAATAACAGGAAAAGAAATAAAATCAGAATTTCACATTATCTTCTTAATATTGGTTACTAGTCTTATATTAATAGTTATTGGTATATTCCCTTTAGCCAATTCTTTATATCTTATTAGATCTACTAGTATGTGGAACCCCTTTTTTTGCATTACACAAAAACATTTATGATAATCTGATAACAACAAATGTGCATTTTACACAAATTAAACTAGAATGTAACACAAAGAAATTGCTGTAAGTCGCTAAGTTTTATGGTTGGTTATTATAAAGCAACAGCCACCTGATATAAAATTGGGATGTAGAAAGAAATGTTATTATAGCAAAACTTAAAATATATGACGTTGGCTTTGGGCAGTACATAGGGCCTAGATAAAAGTACTAAAACAATGGCCACCCATATTATATAGTGCTGAAACAATTGGTAATGCAGTCACTTATTGTAATTTAAAATATAGGAAATATATTCAGTGATCTTTTGAAATTGAGCAATAAAATTTTGAAGCAGAATGTTCAAAGTAGCATCTAGTTGTTTGAACAGGTTGAGTACCCCATATGCAAAATGGCTGGGACCAGAAGTATTCTGGCTTTTTATGTTTTTTCAGATTTTGGAATATTTGCATATGCATGAGATACCTTGATGATGGCACCCAAGTCTAAACATGCAATTCATGTATCCTTCATATAAATCTTTTATACATAGTCTGAAGGTAACTTTATACAATATTTAAAATGTTTTTTTGCATAAAAAGTTTGTATTAAATACTTATGTGTAAAATTTGCCACTTGTGGAATCACGTTGACACTCAAAACATTTCAGGGTTTGGAGCATTTCAGATTTTTGATGCTCAAATTAGGAATGCTCAAGCTGTATTCTCACATTCTTTTGTCCAAAAATACACAGCAGATTTAAAGAGAAACTGTCCAAATAACAAACATAAAAGAAATATAGAGGGGTCAGAGCTTACTGAGTTAGAGAATAAAACAGTTTCTCTTATCTAACTTTTCAAATACAACATCCAATCGAGGGTGCTGTTTCAAAGATGTGTGTTCAGCCTAAAAATTAAAATACTGAAATAGGACCTTTCTCTTTTACAAAAGTTCTGAAATAATTAAGGTGGTATCTCCCAGAAACTCTCCCAAACAAGTACTTATAAGAATAAGGCTACTGACCTACACCCAAAGGTAATTACTTACACCCAAAGTAGCTTTAAGTCTGAAAAATGGTAGTCTAAAATAAACTGTGAGGTTGAATCACACTTAAAGGAAGATAATTTTCTTTGAATAATTGCTAGAAGTGCTATCCACCTGTAGTAAAAGGCACTAAAATTGTTCAAAAATCTACAAGTTAAACAATAAAAAACAAACGACAAAACCCCCATGACCTCCAATTTTCTATAGAAGAAAGTTGAAAAACTTTCTCAAGAGGCTTATTTCCCAATTCCATTTCAAAAGTGGTCAAGGTAGAAAAGGAAAGATATCCCAGACAGTGGAGCCAAAGAATCCTGGAGAACAATAACTGAGGTACACTTCAAAGGAGCAGGGGCCTAACCAAGGCCTATTACCTCTCCCCCCACCCCCCGCACCGTGGAAAACAGACCAGGTGATACTGGCTAGTAAATTTCAGGATTCCTCAGGATCAGTGACATGTGCTTTCCTCTGCTTGGTTTTTCCAGTGGGAGTGTTTACTGCTGCTACTCTGTTCACACCTCACTACTGTATATAGAGTATTAGAATACGGGGGAAAGAACTTGTCTTTTCTGTTTACAGGTATCTGAATCAGAAGGAGCCATACCTGAAGAACTATATTCGGATCTGATGTAGACCATGATATGCAGGTTGAGACTTTTGTCATAACTGGACATGACTTCAGGGAATTCTGAGATGGGGCAGAGTACATTTAGCTGTTGGAGATTCATGAGTTATTGTGGTTAGAGAGTGGATTTGATAGCATGGTTTTAAACTCAGTTTCAGTTTCCCCCACCTTCTATATCTACATTTGCATTGCGTCATCGAAGCTCTTCCCATCACAATGTGTAACCTATAATGTAAATCTCAGAGGGTCAGTGGATTGCAACAGAAGTGATGATACTCCCATAAGCTTGTGAGAACAAAGTCCTGAGACAAAGTGTCACAGCTGTTATCAGGAAAGAAACCATCAGCACATACTAAAAAGGCTAGTAAGGAAAGAAGGAAAGATAAGCGCAGGGCATTGAAAGTGGCTGCAATATTTTCAATGTATTATACTCCATCTTGGGTTGATCGGTTTTTGTTGTTGTTGTTGTTGTTTTTTAAATCGGGACATTCTTAAGTCAATTTTCAGACTAATTTCCTCATTTCATAAAATATATTTAAACATTGAACTCAAATGCAAGAAATTGTCTTCTTTAATTCTATTGACATGTTGATTGCTTTAAGTTGTGACATAGTCTTCAAAAATCTGCTTGTCACTATCACTCTTTCTTTCAACATTATGGCATAATATGTCTGCTTGTACATTCTTTAAGACCAACACATTGCTGACATATTCATTGTGATAATCAATAAGAAATAAATATGTACACCCAAAAGATCTTCAACAGATTCCCAGATGTTTCTAGCATATGCAATATTAAAAAAGACATGCTAGCCATGAAAAGATAAACATTAAATTATTTTTGTAATATCACCTAATGAAACTCTTTTCTAACAACTGGTTTTAATTTAGGAAACTCACTCCTTGCATCATCTCTGAAGTTAAATGCCAGAGCAAAGAAATTTAGAGAAATAGGCAGAGGCAATGCAATCTTTCTATTACTATGTTCAGCTAAAGTCATTGACTGTGTAAGAGATGAACAAGAATGATTTTCTCTTAAAAGAACTAATTTTCCTTGTGTAAATTTGGTTAAATAAAACCAATAAAATTTTGACAAGGGCTGGAATTTTCTTCTTTTCTTTGCCATAAGCAAGAATATTGACTTTCATCACATTTCCTCCCTCAGAAGATTGATAAACTCTTTACCTTTTCTGTACTGATTGAAAGATACAAAATATGGCTTAATAATGATGGCTCAATGTAAAATTATCAGACATTTAGTGAGTTACTTTTATTAAGCTGAATTGTGTGCTTGATTTGTTGCTTTTCATGAAGAAATAATTGTATATTTAAAGGATAGAGAAGTTTTAATTTTGTCTTAGCTTATCAAATGCTTTGTCAGTATTTTATTAAAATAGAAAATAAAATAATGTAAGAACTTGGAAATTGTTTAATTGGTTTCTTAAATTTTAACAAATTTATTATTAATAATTTTATTTCATGAAATATATATTTTATATATATATATTCCTAATGAGAGCTACTGCCTAAAGGAAATTTAAAAGGCCACAAAATAATATGTTATGGAAGGGATTATTTGTGAAGAAAAAATGAAAAATAAAGGGTTCATGCATCTACTTCTTAAAGAACAAGTACTATTTTGCTAGATGTCAATCGATATATCATAAACTAATACAGACAATAAAAATATCTTACCATTGTATATTAATATTGATAAATGAAGAAATAGGATGAAAAAAGAGAAAGAAAATAAATTTATTTGGAGGGAACATAGGAAATAAAATAAAGTTTTACTGGGATAAATAAAAGTGCTAAAAAGAGAAACAAAAAAATACAGATTAGTACATTATTTAAATTTACAAAAACATTTTTGAAAGTGATATTAAAAAGCAAATTTTGAATGATGTTGTGCACTTTCAATTTAAGCTTTAGATGCAGTCACGAGGTTTTTATGCTCACTCAATGAAAAGACAGTATAAACATATAATGAGCATTTCTAATATTTTTCTAATAAACTTCACAGAAACAATAAAATCTATCATTTAAGTGTCTGAGTCAATGACACTGACAAATATATACACCCATGCAACCATTATCTCAATAGAGATATATAGTATTTCCATCTCCCCAAAAGTTTGTTAACTGTTTAATATAATCTCATAAACCCACCAGCTACCACCTCCTGCAACCATTGATTTTGATCTGATTTCTATTGCTATAGGTTAGATTTGCCTCATCTAGATTTTACCTGTTCTCAAGTTTTACATAAATGAAACTATATATCACATGTTCATTTCTTCTAGCTTCTCTCAAAAAAATCTTTTGGATTTTCATCAATGTTGTTGTGTGATGCAGAAGTTCATTACTTTTGATTGCTAAGTAGATTTTCTTGCTGGATGATTATACCACAGGTTTTTGTCTTATTCATTCACCTACTGATGGACATGACTTATTTCTAGGTTTCAGCTATGAAAATTCAGGAATTAGAATTTTCTAAACATATTGTGTATATGTGTATATAATGATTTATCTACACATACATATAATAGTAAATTTGTAGTTGTGTCATTCCTAGGTCATATGATAAGTGTATAATTAACATTTTAGGATACTTGCAAAATTACTTTCCAATGTGGTTACACTATCTTATATACTAATCAGCAAATTTAGGAGAGTTCCAATTCTATATCCTTACACCAACATGTGGTACTACCATGTTTTTATTTTTTGCCATTCTAGTGAAATTTAAGTGGTATTAACTTGAATTTATGAACATACTGAGCATTTTTTCATATTTAATAATCTTAAATATGGAATATGGTTTTGTAAAGTATGTCTGCCATTAATTTTGCCCCCTTTTTTGGTTGTTAGTCTTTTATTCTTGACTTCTCAGAGTTATTGATGTACCCTAAAGACAAGAATTTTCTGAGATACATGTGTGTTGAATATTTTTTGTCAGTTATGGTTTTGTGGTTTACATTTTCATTTCTTTTCTTTCTTTCTTTTTTTTTTTTTTTTTTTTTTTTTGAGTACAGGCATGATCTCAGCTCACTGCAACCTCCGCCTCCCAGGTTCAAGTGATTCTCCTGCCTCAGCCTCCCGAGTAACTGGGACTACAGGTGTGCACCACCACGCCTGGGTAATTTTTTGTAGTTTTAGTAGAGATGGGGTTTCACAATGTTAGCCAAGCTAATCTTGAACTGTGGTTGACCTCAAGTGATACGCCCGTCTCAGCCTCCCAAAGCTCTGGGATTACAGGCGTCGGCCACGTGCACAGCCAGGTTTTCCTTTTCTTAATGATGCCTTTTAAAGAATAGAATTATTTCATTTTGATTAACTCAAATTATTCAATATTTCCCTTTTTGCTGTTCCTAGAAAACTTTACTTTCTCCAGGGTTACAAAAGCATTCTACTATATTATTTCTAGAAACTTTATTATTTTAGCTTTTATATTTATGTCTATAATTCATTTCAAAATCAAGTATTTTGAACATCATATGTTCTATAAAGCTATCCAATTACTTCAGCACCAAATGTTGAAAAGATTAGCCTTTTGAAAATATGCTGCTTCCATTACCATTTAGTTTACAACGTATTCGAATTCCCTTTGTGATTTTTAAACTGACTCTAGTTTAAATTTGTTTTGGTAAAATAACATACTGTACATAATTTTAATACTTAAAACTTATCGATACTTGTTTTACGGCTCAGTATTTTATCTACATCAGTTAATGTTCAATGAGCACTTTAAAATAATGTACCTCTGCTATTGCTTGTCTCACATTCTATAAAGATAAATTAAAGTTGACACTATTGTTCTGGTGTATTCCTGCTGACATTCTCTTTAATGTTATCAGTTGTTAAGAGCAGAGTGATAAAATCTTCAATTATATTTGTTGATTTGTTACTTCCTTTAATTCTGTCAGATCTTGTCTTGTATGTTCTGAAGCCTTAAAATTAGATGCAGACACATTTTAAACGACAATGACTTCCTTTATGAAAAGACATTTTGGTTATAAAATATGTCTTTAGTAAATTACTTGTTCCAAATTCCACATTATCTATTATTAACATAGCGTTCTAAAAATTAGTGTTTTAGCAGTTAGTGGATAATTTTTTTTCAAGTTTCACACCTTTCTAGTAAAGTGTCCTTCTTGTAGAAAGCATTTTGTTGGATCTCCTGTTTATACTCTGCTTGATGATACCTGACATTTTATTGAATGTTAAAACTAGTTTCATAAATATATTTATATAAGATACTATCATTTGCTATTGATTATACTATCTTTTTACAATTTTTATATGTGTGCATTCTCAAGAATTGAGAACTGTTTAATAGCAAATTTTTAATCTTCTTTATTAGCTATACCTTGTTTTAATTTTTTATTGCTAAACAATTTTTATGAGTTTTATAATATATATCATTAAATTATTAGTCTAACTTCAATAATAATATACCAATTCATATATAATGTAACTAGCTTTAAGCAACATGCTTCCATTTCCCCATCCCATCATTTGTGTTTCTTAAATGTAAACCTTACAAAACATTGTTTTTTTAGAAAACATTTTGAATAAATTTAGGAATATGGAGTACCTTTTCTTCTCTCTCTTTACTGTTTGCTATGTGGTCCAAGTATGAGTAGTATTAGAATTACTTGGGAGTCTGTTATAATGACAGCTTCTAAGTCCCATCCATATATACTGAATAAAAAACTATATTTTAATAAAATTCTTTTGTTATTTGTATACCTCTTAAAATTCAGAATCAGTCTAATCTATTTTGAATGGCAATTTTCTAGGAAACCTAATGATCATTAAGGACTAACCAAATGAGTCCTTTGGTACTATCAAAGCTACGGCATTTAAGAGAAGGATTTTCTAGTTCCTTTGAGAGATTTTTAATTTCTTCACTTTAAAAGTAAGCTTCTTTTCCAGATTTATTGAGAGCATTTTCAATTTAACTGTACCTTATATATCATCATCCCTCCTACAATAAATATAGCTAAATTCAATTTCATTACCAATTTTTCAGAGATAATTATTTACTTTATTACAAGTGAGTCATTAGGTTCTCACATAAATTTGACTAAAAGAAAAAGACTATCTTATTTCTTAAGTCTGAATCAAAGTGCTTGTAAATATCTGGGAGATGGAAGTTAACCATCAAAGATTTATATTCTGCACGCTGGTCTTTCAGAAAGGAGGTAAGCCATCCATAATGCTATATAACTGCAATGAGAAGACTGGTACATTAGTCTCCTGATGAACCAGGGCAGCGACTTAGAGTCCCTGAATTATAAATGCTGAAGCGGTAAAATAGGACAAGAAGTCATGTTTCTGTAACATTGTGTTGTTGCAACCACACCCCCTGATCGTATCAGGGAAGTCTTTGATATTCGCTCATGTAGTAAAATTTGCAGGAGCAAAACAGGGTTGCTGGCCAATATTCTGCCAGTTCTTTATACCATTGAAAGTACTGGTATTTACCTAGAAAATAGCTAATGCTAATGTGTGCTAGGCTTAATACCTAGGTGATGGGCAGCAAACCACCATGGCACACGTTTATCTATGTAACAAACCTGCACATCATGAACATGTACCCCGGAACTTAAAATAAAAACTGCAAAGCCGGGGTTTAAAACACTTTACTGGAGTTTGACATCTATCTTTCCTTGATTCCTATGTGTTTTCTCAAAGTGTTCTAAGAATAATGGACATTTACTAATGCTCTTCTCTCTATGCCAGTGCTAAAAGCACATAGTTCAAAGTGTTTTCTTTGACTGTCAACTTTTTCAGTTATAAAATATTTTTCCTGTGTGCTATTTGCTCCACTATATAAATTAATCTCTTCATTCAGAGAATAATCATTAAGCTTCTATAGATATGTCAGAAACTTTCCTGGATATTGAGTAAATTATAGGGTTTTTTGGATACAAAATTGAAAAGACGATATCTCTGACCTCAAAGTAGTCATAATCAATTGGGGAGATAATAAGAAAATAATTGAAAATATGATGAATGAAAAATGAAAATTAAATTTAAGAAACAAATGATGGGATATTCAAAGTTTATGCAAGTTGAAGGAAATTAAAGTCCAGCCAGATCTGAAGAGTCTATGTCATTTTTTAACATTGAGGAGGTGGTAAGTAAATGTATTGCCATCCCTCCCCAGTTATGATACAGACTTTTTCCTCCCCACAATACAACAGCGACCAAGTAGGCTACACATTTCCTAACAATTTCTGAAATATTAAAAAAATAGAAAAACAAAACAAAAAAGTAATTTGGAAGAGTTATTATGTGACTCTCATACCATATTTTTCCCATCTTGGTGTAAGGATCCTATTCCTTCATGATTCTCGTCATGCAGCAATGGCAAAGCCAATTCATAACAAGGTCATAGGAGTTTTCCATAAAAGTCCAAAACCCAAGAAAACTCCTGGATGGTGTACAGCAAGAAAAACTGAATTCCTTATTTTTTGCCTTGGAATCATACTTCTTGCACTTTCTCTCTGTTCATAGATTTGTTGTCTTGTCTTGGGCCCTAAAAAGTACTTCAGAGAACAATGTTTCAATAAAAACACATTTATTGAGTTCTGATTTATCCTATTTTAAATAATATCATAATAGGTAAAGTAACAACCTAGCTATGCGTAAACCAAGTTAGGCCTATTTCGCTTCATTTTTAACTATTTATTCAGCTCAAAGACAAAAGGGAATATTGGCTTGCTGTCTTATTTTTTCTGTATTTTCTATGAAAAATCATCCTAACAAGAAATCACAGGCAGTCAACCATCCACAACTTTACAGACTTAAACAGACACAAACATACATGTGTTCAAGAATAAGTGTTATACCGGCCGGGTGCTGTGGCTCACGCATGTAATCCCAGCACTTTGGGAGGCCAAGATGGGTGGATCATGAGGTCAGGAGATCAAGACCATCCTGGCTAACACGATGAAATCCCGTCTCTATTAAAATACAAAAAAAAAATTAGCTGCGTTCACGGGTGCCTGTACTCCCAGCTGCTCGGGAGGCTGAGCCAGGAGAACGGCGTGAACCCGGGAGGCGGAGCTTGCAGTGAGCCGAGATGGCGCCACTGCACTCCAGCCTGGGCCACAGAGCGAGACTCCACCACATCCTCCCCCCCCCCCCCCCAAAACAGGGTAATACCAAGACAAAAAAAAAGTGTAAACTCTGTATTTAAGAAAAAGAACTTCAATTTATAATTTTATAGGTAACTATAGTTCATCAAGAACTATAGAATATTTTTACAATTTCCCTTTGCATCTTTTAACTTTGCTATCCCCAAAGTAAGAAATTCTGTAAATTTAGTTCTATGTCATAGTAATTTTATCTTTTAAATTTTGTAATTTAAAAAATATTTTAAAAATTTTTTATTACAGATTAGCAATCATGTACAATTAACATTAATTTGAACAGCTTATTTGCTCAATATTTTCTATATTTGTCTCACTTTCATTAATGTAAATCTTCCAACTTCATCCTTCTTTTTCAAAATTGTTTTGATCATTTGAAATCCCTTGAGATCCCACATGAATTTTAGGACAGATTTTTCAATTCACACAAAAAATTCCACTGTGATTTTAGTATGAATTGCAGTGAACCTGTAGATTGTTCTGTTTAGTATTGATATCTTTTTTTTCTTTTGAGATGGAGTCTCGCTCTGTCGTCCAGTCTGGAGTGCAATGGCGTGATCTCAGTTCACTGCAAGCTCCACCTCCCAGGTTCACGCCATTCTCCTGCCTCAGCCTCCCGAGTAGCTGGGACTACAGGTGCCTGCCACCACGCCTGGCTAATTTTTTTTTTTTTTTTTCCAGTAGAGACAGGGTTTCATCGTGTTAGCCAGGATGATCTTGATCTCCTGACCTCATGATCCACCTGCCTCGGCCTTCCAAAGTATTGATATCTTAATAGTATTAAGAACACAGAAGACCTTTCCATTTATTTGTCTTTAATTTCAGCAACGTTTCATAATTCTCAGTGTACAAGTCTTTCATCCCCTGGATTAAGTTTAATCCTCAATATTTTGTTCTTTTCAATGCTGTTATAAGTGAAGCTATTTTCTTTTCCTTTTGGAATTGTTCATTGTCAGTGTATAGAAATGCAAGTGATTTTTGCACGCTAATTTTGTATCCTGCAATTTTGTCAAATTTGTTTATAGTTCTAGTGTGTGTGTGTGTGTGTGTGTGTGTGTTATTTATGGTTTTCTAAATATAAGCTCCTGTCATCATCTGGAAACAGATCATTTTACTTCTTCCATTTCAATTTGAATGCCTTTTATGTCTACTTACGGCTGAATTACTTTGGCTAGAACTTCCAATACAATATCAAATAGAAGTGGAGAATGTGAGCATACTTTGTCTTGTTTCTGATCTTAGAGGAGAAAGCTTTCAGTCATTAATCATTGAGTATGATGTTCACTTTGGGTTGCCCTTTATTATTTTGAGGTAGTTGTTTCTATTTCTATATCATTCAGTGATTTTATTATAAAGGAGTGTTAAATTCTGTCAAATACTTCCCATGCATCAATTGAGATGATCATGTCATTTATTTACCCCTTCATTCTGTTCACATAATGTACTAAATTGATTTAATTTCATATGTTGAAGCATTCTTGTGTCCCAGGAATAAATTTCAATAGGTGAGTAGGTATAATTATTTTAAGATGTTGCAGGATTTTGCTAGTATTTTGTTGAGTTTTGCATCAATATTAATCAGAAGCATTGGTCTCTAGTTTTCTTGTAGTGTCTTCATCTGGTTTTGTTAAGAGGGTAATGCTCACCTCATAAGATGAGTTGGGAAATATTCCTCCACTTTAAATTGTTGGAAGAGTCTCAGAAGTAATGGTGTTAGTTCTTTAAATGCTTTCTAAAATTTACTAGTGAAGCCATGTAGCCTTTTCTTTGTTGGGATATTTTTAATTACTGATTTAATTTATTAGTTGTAGGTATATTCAAGTTGTTTTTATTTATTCATGACTCAGTTTTAATAGGTTTCATGGTTTTAGGAATATGCCTATTTCATCTAGGTTATTGCTATTATTTGAATATTGTCCCTCCAAAATTAATGTTGAATCTTAATCTCCAATACAACCGTATTAAGAAGTGAGGCCTTTAGAGAGTGATTAGGCCAGGAGGGCTGTGCTCTCATGGATGGGATTAGTCCCTTGAGGAAAGGGCTGTAGAGAAATAGCAGCTTCCTTTTTTCCCCTTTGTTTTGCCACATGAGGATACAGGGTTCAAGGTGCCTTCTTGGAAACAGACGGGGCCCTCACCAGACACTGAACCTGCCAGTACTTTGATCTTGGACTTCCCAGTCTCCACAACTATGAGAAATAAATTTCCATGATTTATAAATAACCCAATATTTAGTATTTTGTTATAGAAGCACAAAGAAACTAAGAAAATTATCCAATCTGTTGGCATAAAACTGTTCATAATACACTCTCATGATCCTTCTTAGTTTTATGAAATGGCACTAATGTCTCCATCATTTTTTCTGATTTTAACAATCTGGGTCTTTTCTCTTTTTTGTCTGACAATATGCCTAATTGTCTATCAATGTTGTTGATATTTTGAAGAACTTTAAATTTTGTCTATTATTTGTTAATGGCTATTTTATTTATCTGTGTGCTAATTTTTATTACTTCCTTCCTTCTGCCAGTTTTGGGTTTAGTTTGTTTTTGGTGTTCAGAATACCAGTGTCAATTCTACTGTCAATATGATGCTCATTCTTCTCTCTCTCTCCTCTCTCTCTCTCTCTCTCTCTCAGGAATTTTAAGAATTTTATTTTTTATAGGCATTTAGAAATTCGTTTGAAGTTATTTTTGCATTTTCATTTTTTCTTGCTTTTGGCACTATGCTCTTTATTATTTTCTTCAATCCTCTCATTTTATTATTTCTTTTTGAAATATTAGGGCATAAATTCTAAAAATTGTAGTTATATATTTATTGGTTTACCTCAAATGCACTGTAGTTCTTGATCTTCTATTATTTTATGTATGTGAATTATAGCTTTTTAATGGTAGTCTAATAATTTAAGAGATTAGATTTTTGGGTTTTTTTCTGGAGGAGAAAGGCTGCCTTTGTTTCTTGAAATTCAGTAACTAGCTACCTCAGAGAAGCAAGTACCCACACAGGAGTAGACATTCAAGTAATTTATTGGGGAAAATACCTGTGAAGGATACTGCGGAAGCAATTAGAGAAAGTGAAGCCTAAAAAGTGCAAAGTAGGTATGACAATAATGGAGGAGAGAGATGGAAGGTAAATGGAAGAGACAGGTGGATCACAGACTGCAGTGCAGTTCTAAGAAAGATTTAACAAGGTTGCTGGAAAGTCCTTAAGACAGTATCATCTGGTGGACGAGTCCTGCCCTGGGCAAGAATGGGCCTAATACCCCTGCTATGCTCAGACATGAGTGGCAAGCAGCTTGCAGAAAGTATGCCCTCAGCCCAGACATATTTGTGAACCCCGGAGGACAACAGCAGACATATCATTCAACAATATTTCTTGCAGAAATGGATATGAGCATCATATGTCCCCATTTGCCATAACTGGGATAATACAAAAACTCATCAATCATAGTGTGACTCTTCTTTCTTTCAAAGAAATGGTAGCTTGAAATTAATGATCAATTCAGTGGCCATTTACCCCACCATATGCTTAGAATTGTAAATTCTCCTGGGTTTGTTTCTGTCTACATATTGATCATTTAGTTACTTCTTAAAATTTCTTGCCAATTAATGTCTAAATTCTTTTTTTGCATGCATTTATAAATGTGTTACTTCATGTTTGTAGGGTATTTTTTTTTCTTTTACAGGATTGTATGTGGATACACTAGTATGCTTATACCAATTTTTTGAGCCTATATTTTGAGCCAATATTACATAACAAGTATCTATCTATCTATCTAAGTATAGATACTTGCTTTTGCATAATAAGGAATGTTCATCTAAACCAATGGGACCTTTTTCAAAATACTCATGGCTGAGACCCATTGTAGAGATGCCTGAAATCGGGATTAGTTTCATAATTTGTGAGTACCAATGCAAAGCGAAAATATTGATCTCCTTTTAAAAATAAAAGTATTATAACACAGCAACCACAGAACATTAAACCAAGTGTGGGGATGCTTTAAGCAAGGGTAAGGATTAGCATTTACTTCTCCAAGTGGAATGTGACTATCATCAATTACTCAAGAAATTCAGTTACCCAAAATGTTTAAAAGTGCTTGCTATGAAAAGGAATCAACCAATGAAAAAAAAGCACAGAAAATAGCTGCATAAAACTAGAGAAGCAAATATCTGCAGGTTAGCCTACCCTTTCCGATATTAACAAGAAAAGTAAGAGTTCGTATTCTTTTTTTTTTCATATTCTTAATCATATAAAATAGGAAAGTAATTCCCTTCAAAGGAAAATAAAATAGGATAAACTCCATATTTAAAAATAGTACATCAGGTAGTTTTTCATCAAAGCCCAAGGCCTACATAATTAAACTCCAAAAGCCCCAAACTATGTGCAAATTTCATGTGATAAAAACACATATGAAACCAATGGATTCTATGTTCCTGAAATTAAAAAAATAGTAATTATTATTTCCATAGCCTCACTGCTAATAAATCAAGGATTGAGTGTTTTGACAGGTGTAGTTATGGAATGAATTATATTTATTTATAGTTTTGAAATAAGTTTTGGGCCACTAACTTTAGAAAAGATGGTACAATTAAATGGCACAATCACAGCACTATGGTTGAGGCTGTTTTTCCTCTATCTTTTTTCTGGTGTAGTCACTCATGTTTATTTTCATGCTCATCCAAACCTTAATAATGAATACATTCACAGACCCAGATATATGACTGGGGTTTTTCTTATATTATTTATATTATAGTCTTGACTTTTATTCCCCTGAAATCACTTGCTGGCAGGATGGGCTTCCAAATACACACTGGAATTATTAGGAAGTGTGGATTATGTATAGTATTACCTAAAGCCTATTCCCAGACGTAATATTAAAACGATGGATATTGATGCAGGTAAGAACCACCTCACCTTACCACTTCATGTTTTATTCCAGCTGTATGTCGCTGCTATGAGTCTGATATACAAACTGGTAAGTTGTTCAAATTCCAAGGGCAAAAGTAGTTTTAATATAAATTTAACTCTAGGCAACTATAACATTAAAATGTACTAAGAATGGGAATGTTAAACTATAAAATTTAAAAGTATTAGAAAGGTAATAAAACCAAATGTTTGGAGGCACAGTATTTCTCAATTTTTATGTATATAATATGTAATAAGAAATATAATACTACAAGAAGGCAGATAACAAAAATGAGAGTGAAATAAAATAGAGCTTGCCAGAAAAAGAGGCAATACATCAGTTTATCAGACACAAAGAAAAATAAAGTAGAAGAGTTTGTGTGTGGCAAGGAGAGGTTTAAACATCAGGAGACAGTGGCTCTATCCTCTAACACATGCAAACCAATCAGTGCCCTGGAACTCAATCAATTGCCATCTATTCTCTGTTCCTGTAAGTATTAAAGTTAAAAGAGACCTCAATCTACAAAGCCTATTCAGTCACATAGTAGGCTGTAGATTCCAGGATTGTTTTTGGAATATTAAATTGAAACATTTTCCAAAGTATGTTTACAAAATAAGTTACCATATAACAAATTAAAACTTCTGTTAAGAAATGCCAAAGAAAACTTATAAATTTATGTAACCTGTAATAACCTATAAATCTCCAAATATGTAATTGATGTAGGCATTTAATAATACAAACTTCCCTATTAGCACTGATTTTGTTGTATTCCAGAGGTTTTAGTATTATGTTTCCATTTTCATTCATTTAAAATATTTTTAAAATTTCCATCTTGATTTCATTAACTCAAAGATTCTCCAAGAGCAGGTTGTTGAAACAAATAAAAAGTATTCAAATTAGAAAACAAGAAGTAAAATTATCTCTGTTTACTGACAATATGACCTTTTATCTAGGAAACCCTAAAAACGCCACCAAAAAACTCAGATTTGGTGAATGAATTCACTAAAGTTTCAGGATACCAAATCAATGTGAAAAATCAGTAATATTTCTATATACCAATAACAATTCAATGGAGAACCAAAAACAAGAAGGCACTCACGTATTCATAACCAAAAACAAATTAACTAGGAATATATTTAACCAAGGAGGTGAAAGACCTCCCCAAGGAAAACTACAAAATGCTGATGAAATAAATTGTAGATGACACAAAAACAAATGGAAAAACATCCCATGCTCACGGATCAAAAGAATTAATATCATTTAAATGACCATATTGCCCAAAGCAACCTACAGATTCAATGCTATTGCTATCAAATTACCAATGTTATTTTCCACAGAATTAGGAAAAACAATTCTAAAATTCTCATAGTACCAAATAAAAGCCCAAATAGCAAAAGCAATCCTAAGCAAAAGAAACAAAGCTGAAGACATCCCATTACCTAACCTCAAGTTATAATGCAAGGCAACACTAACTAAACAGCAAGGTACTACAATAAAAATAGACACATAGATCAATGACACAGAACTGAGCACCTAGAAATAAAGCCACATTTTACAGTCAATTAATCTTTGACAATGTCAACAAAAACATACACTGGGAAAAGAACAATCTTTTCCATAAAATGTACTTGGAAAATCGGACTGCCATATGCAGATGAATAAATGGACTGGACTCTCGTTTCTCACCACAAAGAAACATCAACTCAAGATGGATTAGAGACTTAAATGTAAGACCTGAAAATATAAAAATCTTAGAAGAAAATCTAGGAAAAAATACTTCTGGACATTGATCTAGGCAAAGAATTGATGACTAAGAACTCAGAAGCACAACAAAAAAAAATGAAAAATTGATAATAGGGCTTAAACTTCGAAACTAGATAGCTAATAATAATAATAATAATAATAATAATAATAGTCAACAGAGTGAAAGGACGCCCTGCAAAACGGGAGAAAATATTTGCAAAGTATGCATCCAACATGGGACCAGTTTATAAGGAACTCAAACAATTCAACCAAAAATGTATAATAACCTTATTAAAAAGTGGGCAAAGGACATAAATAGAGACATACAAATGGTCAACAGCCATATGGAAAAGGACTCAACATCACTAATTATCAGATAAATGCAAACTAATATCACAATGAAATATTATATTAAATCAGTCGGAATGTCTATTATCAAGAAGTCAAAGAAAATAACAGATGCTGGCAAAGATGTGGAGAAAACTGAACACTTCTACACTGTTGGTAGAAATGCCAATTAGTGTAGCCTTTATGGAATACAGCATGGAGACTCCTCAAATAACTAAAAATAGAACTACCATTTGATCCAGCAATCCCACTACTTAAGTATCTATCTAAAAGAAAAGGAATTATATCATAAAGATACCTGTACCTGTATTTTTCTAACATCACTATTCGCAGTAGCAAATATATGGAATCAACATAGGTGTCAATCAATGGATGATTGAATAAAGAAAATGTGATATTGGATAAGGAAATGTGGTATGTATTGGATTAAAAACTTTGATATAAATACCAATGGATGATGGGATGAAGAAAATGGAATACTATTCAGCTACAAAAAGGAATGAAATTAAGTCTTTTGCAACAACATACAGTCAAGTGAAACTATTCTGAAAGTGAAACACTGCATTTTATCACTTGTAAGTGGGGGCTAAATAATGTGTACATACGGACATAGAATATGGAATAGTTATTGGAGACTCAGAATGGCGAGAAGAGAAGCAGGGTGACTGATGAGAAATTACTTAATGAATAAAATGTACATTATTCAGGTGATACATACACCAAAAGCAAAGACTTTACCACTACACAATATAATCATATAATAAAATTGCACTTATAGCCTTTAAATTTATACAAATAATAAATACTGTTTCTGTGTCTAGTTTTATTGGAATTCTAGATAGATTTTTAAATATTGAGGTGTAACTGTTTTTAAAGCTATCATTTGTTGAACTCCTACTTCATATTAAGCTTTGTACTAAAGTTACACTTACATTAGAATAATACATATGTAATTTAATTCTAATAATAATCCTGAGCATTAAGTATTAACAGGCCTATTGTACAGATGAGAAAATGAAGGCACAATATAATTAAATAAGTCTTTAGGCCTTTCTTTGGAAAATGCTTTAGCAAATGGGAGTGTTAGAGAAGTTTATCATAACTCAACATATTTTACTCAAAGACATGTTGGATATTACCAGGGAAAAAAACAACTGCATAGAAATAAATAGAAAGTTATGAATGAAGTTAATAAATTATTTAAAAATTATTTATAAATTGTCAATATGAAAGTGTGCTCTGTTGGTTATCTTTTATTGAATTTAATGTAAAATTCCATATATCTGAAATAGATGTCTCTAATTATGACTATATAATGTATTGAAGCTAGAAATCATATTAATCTTTCTTTAAATTATGAAAGAAATATTGATGGGGAATATTAAGAACCCATGACACTCTGGTCTTGCTTATGTTTCATAAGATAATAATTTTTCCCAAAAAAGATGTATAGTTGAGGTTAATGATTTCATACATTATTCATCAACGCAAGTACTCTGACGAGTGTATGTTAGTAAATGAATATACAATTGGCCCTAAAAATCTGTGGTTTCCAAATCTGTGGATTCAATCAACTACAGATCAAAATGTTTCCAAAAATAAAAAAGGATGTGTGCATCTATACTGAACATGTACAGACTTGTAATTGTCATTATTACATAAACAACTTGATACAACAATTATGGACTGGACTCTTGTCTCTCACCACACACAAACATCAACTCAAGATGGATCAGAGGTTTAAATGTAAGACCTGAAAATATAAAAATTCTAGAAGAAAATCTAGGGAAAGAATACTTCTGGACATTTGTCTAGGCAAAGAATTGATGACTAAGACCTCAAAAGTACAAGAAAAAAAAAAATGAAAAATAGACCATGGGACTTAAACTTCAAAACTGCACAACATTTAAATTATACTAGGTATTATAAATAATCTGAAGATGATTTAAAGTATACTGGAGGATGTGCTTAGGTTATATGCAAATATACCATTTTATGTAAGAGATGAGTATTATAGATTTTGGTACCCATGGGGGTCCCAGAACCAATCCTCCATGGATAACAATGATAAAGTGTATTTATATTTCTACATGATTTGTAACACAACATATGACTTTCAACTAAATATATGTACAAACATAAAATGTAAAAAGAAAAAGTTGGTTAAAATACATTAAGTTGTTAAATTAAACCACATGCAGTTATTCTGGGTTAAATTATTACATGTCAATTTCTAAGCACTATGAAACTCATTGTAGATATAAGCAAGTTAAAATGTTTAATAAAGCCTGGATTGTGCTATTATAATTAATTTGAGTACTATTTTCTTTCTGAAGATAATGTACAAGGGTTCCTTTAAAAAGTTCGCGAAAAATGTGTATTATTAAAAAAGATATATGTATGGGCTTCAAAATGTTTTCCATCAAAATAAACTCGTACATACTTGTTATAACACAACTGAATGGGATCTAGCTTAAGGCACTAAACAGAATAAGACATCACTCTGAAAAGGCTTCTATTGGAGCAGCACAAATTCTGCTAAAATTGAAGCAAGAATAAACATGAAATTTGGGTGGAAGAATGGGGAAATAATGCTTTATTAAAAGTTTATAGGGGCAATGCCCCATAGAAATCAGCAGTTTACAGATAGATAACTCATTTTAAGAAGGGGTAAGACAATGTTGAAGATGAATTCTGCAGTAGTACATCATCAACACTAATTTCCAAAGGAGTAAGTCACCTTTATAATTCCCTGATTGAGAAGAATGGATGATTAACACCACGAACAGTAACCCACAGCATAGACATTTCAATTGGCTCAGCGTACACAATTCTATCAAAAAAATTAAAGTTCAGCAAACTTTCCATGTGATATGTGCCAAAGCTATTACATCAAGATTAGCCATAGGCAATAGTGGAGATTTTCATTGAAATTTTAAATAAATAGGGTCAAGATCCTTGAGAATTTTTTCAAATAACTGTAACAAGAGATAAAACCTGGTTTACCAACATGATCCTGAAAACAAAATCATAATCAAAGCAATGGCTACCAAGAATGGAAGTTGTTAAGTCAATGCAAAAGTGGATTGTACAAGAACAAAGGACATGACAATAGTTTACTTAGTATACTGGAAGCATTTACCTTGATAGCCCTCTAGAGAGCCAAGAATGATAACAGCTGCTCATTATGAGAGTTTTTTGAGAAAGATAGTTAAAGCTTTAGCAGAAAAATGCCCAGATAAACTTCACTGGAGAGTCCTTCTCTACAACAACAATGCTCCTGCTCATTCCTTGCATTAAGGAAGAACAGATTTGTAAAAATTTCTATCATAAAACTTTAGCTATCCACCTTACTGTTATGATTAGGTTCCTTCTGATTTATTTTTGACTCCTAATATTAAAACAGTTGGAAAGGACACCCATTGTTTTTCAGTTAATAAGGTAAAGAAGACTGCATTCACATGGTTAAATTCTTCATCTCTTCAGGATGAACTAAGTAGCTGGTATGATCACTTACAAAAATGTCTTGTCCTTGATAGAGTTTATGTTAAGAAATAAAATGTATATGGAATTAAAAACAAAACCCATATGATCATCTCTATAAATGCAGAGAAAGCATTCAATAAAAGTCCAACATCCTTTTACGATTAAAAAACCCAAGAAACTAGCATTGAAGAAGCATACCTCATAATAATGAGTCATCTTTGAGAAACTCACAGCCAATATTGTACTGAATGGACAAATGTCGGAAGCATTCTTCCTAAGAACTGCAAAAAGATGTCCACTCTCACCACTCTTATTCAACATAGTACTGGAAGTGTTAGCCAGAGCACTCAGGCAAGAGAAGGAAATAAAAGGCATCTGAATAGAAAAAGAGGAAGTTTTCTAACTTTGCTGATGATATGATTTTATAGATGATTTTCCCAAAAGACTCCTTGACCTGATAAATGACTTCAGCAAAGTCTCAGTATGTCTCAGTAATAAAGTCTCAGTAATTAAGACTCTAGCAGTTCTATACACCAATAATGTTCAAGTGGAGAAGCAAATCAACAAGGTAATCCCATTTACAATAGCCACACACACACAAATTACAACATCTAGGAATATGTTTAATTAAGAAGGTGAAAGATCTGTATGAGGTGAATTACTAAACACTGCTGAAAGAAACTACAGACAACACACATGAATAAAAAATAATTTCATGCTCATGTGTTGGAAGAATCGATCTTGGGAAATTCCCTTAATGCCCAAAGCAATCTACAGATTCAACACTATCTCTATGAGTTTAACAATATTATGTTTCAATGAATTAGAAAAAAAAATCAATTTATATGCAACCAAAACAGAGCCTGAATAGCCAAAGCAATTTAAAGCAACAGAATAAAGTCAGAGGCATCACATTTCCTGACTTCAAACTGTACTACAAGGCTACAGTAACCAAAAAGCATGGCACTGGTATAAAAATTGACACGAACACCAATAAAACAGGAGAGACTCCTGAAATAAAAGCCACACACTTACAACTAACTGATCTTCAACAAAGCAGACAAAGACAACAAGGAAAGGACACCCTATTCAATAAATCATTCTGCGAAAACTGGTTAGCAATATGCAGAAGAAAGAAACTGGACACCTACTTCTCACCATACAGAAAAATTAACTTCAGATGGATTAAAGCCTTAACTGTAAGACCACAAACTATAAAAATCCGAGTAGAAAACCTAGGAAATACTCCTCTAGACATTGGCCTAGGCAGATAATTTACGATGAAGACCTCAAAAGCAAATGCAACAAAATGAAAAATGGACAAATGGGACTTCTGATTAAAGAGCATCTGCACAGTGAAATAAACTATCAACAGAGTAAACAGACAATTACAGAATGGGAGACAATATTTTCAAACTATGAATCTAAGAGTAAAGTAAAGTAACCTAGTGCAGAGAAATAGAAGGCATGGGCCATTGACTCCACACCTCACCAAATAATGACTGATTTCCATATGAAAATGTTCTCTTATCCAAAACAAAATATCTGTTATAACATTGATGATTTTTATTATTTACATTGAAATGCTTTCCAAGTTATTTCCAAGGGTAAATAAAAATATTAGCATATTATTTTTTTTCCCAAATGGTCCCCTCTCTCTCACTTCCATACAGTCCTCCTAAAAGAGACATTGTTGGCAAATTTTTCCTTGAAAATATATTTCACCACATGACCAGAAACACTAGAAGGATAAGAAGCAGAAAGAGGAAATGTAATGTACACTACTTTTTTTTTTTTTTTTTTAAGATAGAGTTTCGCTCTTGTCACCCAGGCTGGAGTACAATGGTGCCACCTTGGCTCACTGCAACCTTTGCCTCCTGGGTTCAAGTGATTCTCCTGCCTCAGCCTCCCAAGTATCTGTGATTACAGGCATGCACCACCATGCCTGTAAAAATACTCTTATATTTTTAGTAGAGACTGGGTTTCAATATGTTGGCCAGACTGGTGTCAAACTCTTGACTTCAGGTGACCTGCCTGCCTCAGCCTCCCAAAGTGCTGGGATTAGAGGCCTGAACGACCACGTCTGGTCTTCTATCTATTTTCAACTTGTAAAATGTGCCATCTACAGCAAGGTGTCAATGTAATTACAGTGGAGGGAGGGTTCACAACACAAAAAATTTATTATAAAGAACAAGATGAAAATGTTGGAAATGTAAGATTACTGTAGGAAGTATGTATTTTGATTCCTGTGACTGTTTTTGAGACTGTATAAGTAATATATATTTCATGTGCACAATCTGAACAAAAATATAACAAAATTTTTAAAGCCAAAAATAGTCCCATAATTTTTAATAGATCTTGACTTTTGTAGGTGGGGTGGTGGGGTCAAGGCAGAGAGAATGAATGAGAAAGAGGTCAGATGAATTATTCTTCTCCGAGGAAGCTTAAATTTTGGATTTAGGCTTTGTTTTACTCCTAGCTCTGTGATGTGATCCTTTTGTATAGGGCCTGGCCATTTTTTCTAGGGGTTCTTCCTTCTGGAGACTCAAATGAAAGCCAACTGCTCGTAACAAGTCTTTGCCACTTTGTCAGGTTTTCAATACTTTTTCTCCCCTAGGACGTGCTGAAATGTCTTTACTCTTCAGCTTCCCAGCTGGAATTTTTTGCTATGCTTTATGAATACTTGCTTTGTACATGGCTGAGCTTACAGCTCAGGTGACTGTAAGCAGGTGGTCTGTAAGCAGCATTCATGGAGCTTTTCTGCATTTCTGTCTTCTCTAGGATTTTGCCCTTTAATTCCAGCCACTTTACCAATTTCCAAACTCTGTTCAGTCCAGTAAAACTGCTACTTTCTAAATGGATTACCTTTCCTTTTTATGCTGAGATTTAGAAAATATGACATTAGGTTTAAAAAAGTAGATGTGAACCTCGAGCTTATTTCAGATGTTATTTTTTTTGTTTATTTGTTTTTTGTTTTTTGTTTTTAAGGAGTCTCATTCTGTTTCCCAGGCTGGAGTGCAGTGGTGCCATCTTGGCTCACTGCAACCTCTGCCACCCGGGTTCAAGTGATTCTCCTGTCCCAGCCTCCTCAGTAGCTGAGATTACAGCTGCACACCACCGCACCAGGCTGATTTTTGTATTTTTAGTAGAGACAAGGTTTCACTATGTTGGCCAGGCTGGTCTCGAACTCCTGACCTCAGGTGATCCACCCACTTTGGCCTCCCAAAGTGTCAAGATTACAGGCGTGAGCCACCGCGCTTGGCCATTGTCCTTTTTTCATTCATCATAACCTTCAATCCTGCATGCCTTGCTTTTTCTCCAATGTCCTAATTGTTTTATACATTTTTATTATACGTATTTTGACCAATTGCTAACATTCTTCTGTGGCTATGTCAGCCTAATATAAGCTTCTTCTTTTTTCCCAGGGCCTAAAAATATTTTTTAAACATTTTAATCTATTTTCTTTCAATTTAAACATTCCATATGTCTGTAATTGATTTTTGTGAATGGCTAGACGTAAAGGATTCAAATTCCTCTTTCCTGATTTTGATAATTAATTCCATCAGCACTATTTCTCATATAATTTATACATGAATTCCCAACTAAGCTGTAATGCCACTTTTGCCATATGTCAATTTTTCTAATATGCATGTTTGAGCTTGAATCAGGACTTCCTTACATCTTTGTCTTAGCTATCTTAATTTAAAAATATTTATTTCTAAGGTTAAATATATTGTTAGGACATATTTTCACCTAGCAATTCTTCAAGAAGAATTCACAAATTTAAATTGAATTACTTCATGTGTATTTTAGTTAGTAAGCTAGAGGGTGGTTACATGGGTATTTATTAATTTACATATATTTATCTATAATATTCAGAATTAAAAGCTCTGATATATTTTATGTATGTATATGTATATGTGTGTTTGTATTTATAAAATGCGTCATTTGATTAACTCAATATACACCCATATATATGTGCGTACATTCCATTCTCTTCCTCATTTCAATATAGCAATTGTCCATGCGATCTATAATTTTTCATACTATTGATGACATTCTAATATTCAATGGTATGCTTGCATTATATACTTACTATATTCTGTATACATTTTTTCCACTCATAATAAAAGTGTCAGGTGAGTATGATTTTCATATATATATTTTCTTTGAGGAAATTAAAAGCATTGTACTATCATATTTGCCATTCCTATTTGTAATGTTAAAATGCCCCCCCAAAAAAAATTCAACTAGCAGTATTCAAAAATTGCCTATTTACTGAGTATTATCTTTGTTGACTTTTCACCAGTATGATTAGCAACAAAAAAATATAGCTTGGATTTACATTATAACTACCTGTGTGGGAAAATTGATTTTCAAATGTTTAGAGATATCATTCTTTTAAATTCTTTTTTCCTGTATATTTATTGATTGTATAGGAAATTATTGTCAAATAAGAGAGAAATAAATGCATATAAATACACCATCTCTGTGTACTTGACTCAGTCTATTTTCAGAGACATATCATAGTTGAAAGCACTTCATTTACATGATAGGTCTACACAGTATATTGGACTCTCTTACTCTCAGGGCAGCTTCTGCTGCCAATGTTCATTCCTCAATTTCTGTCATCTTTGGATTCAGGCCGTCAGGATCCATAGAACCACTCTGACTCAAGTGATTTCCTCATCAGCTCCTGCTGTGTTTTGTGTATGAAATCTTAATCAGTGTGCTCCATCTTTCTTTATAACCCAAACCTCAAATTTAACATAATTATTCTGTACCATCTCTTGTCTAGTGATTAGATAGAAGCATTGACATACAATTTCTTTATAATTATAAAACATGCCACTGAATAAAGAGCGTATATTTCTGGCATTATGTATGTAGCATCTGCCCTAACCCATTTTAAAAGTTTAACCTGCCACATCACTAAAATTGTATCTCCTTATAGTACAGTTTGTGTGGGTCCACAATCATCTATTTGCATGTTAAAAATACAAGAGAAGCACCTGAAAACAGACAAAAAGCCACTTCCCTACGCTTGTCTCCAAAACTCATTTGATGACAAAGCATATTATGAAAGGATATAAAGTTATTCATTTTTCCCACTGAGAAAGAATATTTATATTTTGCTACAGAAATAATGTGTTTATTTATAAAGTATCATATTCCACTGTATACAAATATTTAATATTACATATTTACATGATAAACATATAATAAAATATGATACAAAAATAAATTTCACATATACAAATATATAATAAATGCACAAAACTATCCTTAGGAAAAACTAACAAATTCAAAATTCTGAAATAAAATTGGCCACAAGGATTTCTAAAACAATAATGGCAACCTATATTAAATTTTCTTCCTTTAAAGTGTCAATTCTACCATTTTCTATCTATGCAAATTTGAGTAACTTACTTTTTACTATAAAAGGCCATCAAAATAAAATTAGAACAACAATGGTTCTTCATCACAAGGTTGTTGTGAGAAAGATGCAATGTACACAGAGACATGTAAAACAACTTATCGCAGATAAAAATGTTTAAATCACATTGATTATTATTAAAATTACTGTTTTTTTCTCTTTTCTTCCCCTCTTCTCTTTTATTATTCTATGTCACAACTTGTAAAGAAAACCTGTTCCATCAATGATTTATCATTTTTCTCTACTAATTCTAAACTATATCATTACTATCTCATGTCTCGATATACATTTGTGCTCAATGAATGCCAATATAAACTTCCTTCCATTAACAAATTCTACAGTTTCTAACTGAGTTCTTAATCGATCAAGAAATTAATATAATGTGGAGATAGGAACAATTATATATGATGATTAGGTAGTTTAATGCATTTATATCCAATGTAGATTTTAATAGATTTATTGAGTTTTAGAACAGTCAGTACATTATTTTGTTATATTCATTGAGTCTCACTTAATTTGTTATTTTATAAACAAAGGAGTGATGACAACAGTTAATAATTTGACTTCTTCCACTAATTTTGTGGAAAAGAAAGCTTTAAAAGAAAAATATATATTATGTATTTATACGTATTTTTATTTTATTTTATATAAGACATAATTGTGTGTGTATATATATATATTTGAATTATTTTTTCATCAGAGACTTCCTGTGATAGCTTTACACATTGGAAATTTTGATTACTGGCGATATCATAAAGTAAAAGCCCACAAGGTAAAAAATTTATATTAACTCATGAATCGATAACCTTGATAGAAATGTCAAAATGTGAAAGTAAAAATTATTTTCCATTGCCCCAGGGAGCATTTAACCCCTACTGACAGACTGTTACAAAAGCCAAAACGTAACAAAAGTTGAAAAATTTTGTAATGCTCTCAATAATCTTAAGGATTAAGAGGATAAATTTATCAGATAGCATCATGCCTTTGGAAGAGATTATTTCAGATAAAGATTTAGAATGTTATTGAAGTAAATAGCCATAGGAAGAGAAAGTCAATTCAGGAAGACAAAAAGATAGAATATTTCTAACTCTGCTCATTACTAATTTAAAAGAAGTTACTTAAAGAATAGAAGATGAGAGGAGAGAAAGAGTATGGTATTCTCATTGAACTAAAATTGAGCATTTTCTTTTCCTAAATGCAGAATTCCTTCTCCAGTTATTCTTCCTTTGCATGCTAAGCCCTTAAAACTACTATGTACTACCTTTACAGGGTAATCTCTTTGGAATTTATGCTTCTCAGATCCGTTTGTCAGAAACCTGAACTGAATCCTCTTGAAGCAGTTGTCACATAAAAATTACATGTTCTTTTTATAAAGTACACTGTTAGATTTAGTTGCTGGTTCAAGTACACAGTCAGTAGATACTTGCGGGGGACAGGACTGGATATACAATTTGTGGAACCCAGTGTAAAATAAAAATTTAAGGCATCTGATTTAAAATGATTATGAATTTCAGAATAGATACAGCAGAACATTAAACTAAGCTGGAGCACCTTTCTAAAGGGAGAGGTTTGTGGGACTGCACACTCATGAAACAGGCTCTGCAAACATCTATAACTGTCACTAGCCATGTGTTCCCTAAACAACCAAGCATCCAAAATGTTCCTAGTGCAACTAATAATTTGAACACATAAATTTAAAATTTAAATTTAAAAAGTGCAGCAGTATAAAATATTTTTCTTATAAACCAATGTTTTGGAAAGATTACATTTGATTTTAGTCAGTGAAAATTCTGTGTATAAATTGATATGTGATACAAGTGTAAGACTATGCTGGTTCAGAGACCAATGAAAAATATAGCACAAAAAAGAAGGAAATACTTCAATACATGTTTTATATTAATCTCATGGAATGACAATATTTTGTATATATTAGATGAAGTAAAGCATGTTTAAAGCTAATTTTGCCTCTTGAAATTTACTTTTTATATATGAGTCTTAGAAAATTTTAAATTATACATGTGGTATACATTATATTTCTGTTGGATAGTGCTGACCTCTGGAAAATTTTCTTTGGAGTCTGCAATTCTTAAACACCATATGTCCTTGAAACTTAACATTTCTAAGCATATCCTATAATTGAGAGGGCAGTTATCAAAATTTAATGTACACTAAATCTCACTGGACATAAAATTCAGAGGCCTTTACTTTCCAAAATAGCCTGTCTGTAAGAATGCCGCTATATAACCCAGCACTTGACCTAAGAATACATTAGTCAAAATAAAATTCGACAGTTTTATATTTT
The DNA here is from genome assembly GCF_003255815.1 of Theropithecus gelada. NCBI lineage: Eukaryota > Metazoa > Chordata > Mammalia > Primates > Cercopithecidae > Theropithecus > Theropithecus gelada. The sequence continues at coordinate 90,792,073 of NC_037682.1, read as the reverse complement.
GTTAACTCAGACTGTCCATGTTAGAAACATTAGCAATGTACCAAAAGAGTTGTTATTTCTAATTTCTTCATATTTTGATCAAAGGACAAAGTCTGCAAGGAGAAAAAGAAGGAAGAGACAGAAAATTTCAAAAAGTTATTATTGTAAAGAGAAATTAAAATAATAAAGAAAAATAAAAATATTTTTGAAACAATTTTAAAAATCTAGTAAGTATCTAGAAAAACACTTTGAATTAGTGAAATAATTTTCACACAGGCTTTAGATTTCCTTTGTTTGTGTTCTCAGGCAAGTCCACCATTATAACCTACACTTTTGAGAAAGCAGATGCTTAATTTGATAAGAATAATAATGGTATTATTCAGTCAGATGTGATGTAATTACTGAGAAGCCAGACTGTACTTGGTATAGTTAATATATAAAAAGCAGTTTTGGAACTGAACTCTGGCATGACTTGAATGGGAGGGTTTGACGAGACTACTTATTATAACTTCAGGATTCTCCATGGGAAAATAGTGGAGAATGATGAGGACCATAATTCTTCCTACAGTCACCCTTGTATTTGACAGAGAACACTGTCCCATTGAGAATACAAACTAAAGTTTTCAAAAAACCTTGCTTTTCTTTTTTTTTTTTTTTTGGAATTATTATTATTTTCTAATTATACTTTATGTTCTAGGGTACATGTGAACAACGTGCAGGTTTGTTACATATGTATACACGTGCCATGTTGGTGTGCTGCACCCATTAATTCATCGTTTACATTAGGTATATCTCCTAATGCTATCCCTCTCCCCCACCACCCCACAGCAGGCCCCGGTGTGTGATGTTCCCCTTACTGTGTCCAAGTGATCTCATTGCTCAATTCCCACCTATATTCACAATAGCAAAGACTTGGAACCAACCCAAATGTCCATCACTGACAGACTGGATTAAGAAAACGTGGCTCATATACACCATGGAATACTATGCAGCCATAAGAAAAGGACGAGTTTGTGTCCTTTGTAGGAACATGGATGCAGCTGGAAACCATCATTCTCAGCAAACTATCGCAAGAACAGAAAACCAAACATCGCATGTTCTCAAAAAACCTTTTGACTCTTGCCATTTTGAATCCTTGGGGACTGTTTCATTTTAAAAAATTAATTATCAGTACAAGTAGTGGCCAATCAATACTAGCTGTGAGAGTTTTGGCTTGTAAGCTGAGAACATACTTTAAAATGTTTGTAAATAGTTTTATAAAGTTTATATCAATTTTGTTGTTATTCTACATATTATATCATTATCACTATTTTCATTTTCTGAGAGTTTTTTCCCTTTTATTTTTAGTTGGCACATAATTGCACCAATTTATGGGCTACAGTGATATTTTAATACATGTATACAATGTGTAATGATCAAATCAGGGTAATTCAGACATCCATCATTTAAAACATTTATCATTTGTGTTGAGAACATGCAAAATCCTCCCTTCTAGCATTATGAACATATACAGTATATTACTTTTAACTATATTTATCCTGCAGGACTACAAAACACTAGAACGTATCCTCTTACATAGCTGTATTTTTGTATCTATTAACCAACTTCTCCTTATTCTCCCCTCCCTTTTACCCTTCTCAACATCTAATAACCTTAATTCTACTACTTCTTTGAGCTTATTTTTAGCTCCCACATGTGAATGAGAATATGTAGTGTCTATTTTTCAGTGCCTGACTTTTTTCACTTAACATGATATCCTACAGGTTCATCCAAGTTGCTATGACTTACAGGATTTCATTCTTTTTATAGCTGAATAGCATTCTACTGTGTATTTATAACATTTTCCTTAAGCATTCACATGTTAATAAACAGGCTGATTTCGTATCTTTGCTATTGTGAATAGAGCCGCAATAGATCTGAGGGTTCAGGCATCTCTTCAATGTACTGCTTTCTCTCTTTTGAATCTATTCTTTTTCCTAGAGCAAGAATCCCCAATATTTGCTTTATATATCTGGATGCTCTGGTGTTGGGTGTGTATGTATTTATGATCATTATATCATCTTACTGAATTATTCCCTTTATCATTATGTAATGACCTTCCTTGACTCTTTGTACAGCTTTTGATTTGAAGTGTGTATTTTATGTGATGTAAGTATAGCCTCTCTTGTTCTCTTTTGGTTTCCATTTGGAAGGAGTTTTTTTTTTAACATAACTTTGTCTATGTTTTTACTGTGGAAATGAGTTTCTTGTAGTGAGCATAGACTTAAGTCTTTTTTTTTTTTTTTTTTTTTCCAATCCGTTAAGTCGATCTTTATCTTTCAATTGGGAATTTTAACCATTTTGATTCAAGATTGCCATTCATAGGTGCGAACTTACTCCTGTCATTTTGTTGTTTTATCATTGTTTTCATATCCTTTGTTCCTTTCTTCCTCTTATTCTTTTTGTGGTTTGGTGGTTTTATATAATGACACTTTTTTTTTCCTTTATCTTTTACATATCTGCTCTACCTTTAAGTTTTTTACCTTCATGTGTTTTCACAATTGTAGATATTGTCCTCTTTCAGATGTAAGATCCCTTAAGCATTTCTTATAGGACCAGTCTAGCAGTAATTAACTTCCTCAAGTTTTTGCTGATGTCTGGGAAAGACTATTTCGCCTTCATTTATGAAGGATAGCTTTTCTGGATATAATATTCTTGGCTGGCATTTTTTGTTTCAATATTGTATATACCCATCCTATTCCTTGTGGCTGTGTACCTTGCACAGGTTGGTATCTGAGTTTCCCTATGGTGTGTGGGTCCTCAGTAGCCCACTGCTGGAGAAGGCAAAGTAATCACTGGCAGTGATGGGCCCATGCATGAGGCACTCATGCTTTGGGGAGCACATGTTTCACCTCCTTTTGTCCCAGGGCCAGCCTTCCTGATTTGCTAAACTGCCTGTTCCTAGGAATGTAGGATGCCACATGGGTTAGGGTACTAGGAATATGGCTGCACTGCTGGGTCTAACTGCTGTAAGGCACTCCAGCCCTCTGGGTTGATGTGAGGTCACATCAGCATTGTCTCAGAAAGGTGAAATTACAAGGGATATTGAGGTCCAAGGAAAGATTAGTCTGGTGTTGGCTTTGCTCTCAATGTGGCACTATGCTATAGCAACTTGGGTCCTGGGGGATTGGGAGACACTCAGCATGAATTCTCTCTCTAGAATAATGTACTCCCATTGACGCCAGACAACTCCCCATAGTAAGCTTAGGGCCTGTGAGGGCTGCGGGGCTACCCTGTAGCTAGAATTATAGGCACCTACGGAAGAATGGTAGTCTACTGGGGATCTTCTGCTTACCTTTTCTCCACCAAAGGAAATCTCTCATGGTTCCAAGGTCCATTTTTTTGAGTTTTCAATAGTCAAATAATGACATGGGTATTTAGAGTTGATAACTACAAAATTATATATAATGATATTGATTAAAGGGTAATACTGTTCTTTTCTTCCTTTGGCAGAATTTTACCCTAACTAATTTAATTTTACCAGGCATAGCACTGCAATAGAAGGCTTAATGATTAAAATAGTAAGTGTTTTTAGGATTTATAGTATTACTTTTGCCTTTTTTCCCAGGTATTTAAGATCGCTTTAGCATAGATTTAGTTTGAAAAATATCTCATTTGAAATACTTTTGCATTTCTTCCTTTTTTTAAATTTTCACTTTTTCCATGTTTCTTTGAAGACTGTGCAGAGAAATACTGGGAAATAAACCAGTTTTTCTTCTTGTATCTGCAACTTTTAATAAGAAAATAAATAAATAGAATTATGGAAAGAAAGGTTAAATCTTAAATAAGATTATTAAACTTCTGATTATTTCTAACATCAATTTTTAGTAATTATACTGACTCTAAGTATATTGCATTTTATTAATCCTCAATAAATCTACATAAAACTAAAACAAATAGCCCTACAATGTTGCCACAACCAACCTCTTCTCTACACCCAGGAGGCCACTCAAACGTTCCCAAATACACATGAGTATTATATGTATACCCAAAGTCTGTCTAGCTAATGTTCTGTTCTATACTTTATTATAGTATGAATAGTATATATAATATTTTTAATGCAAAAAAATACATTTAGAGGGCTTAAATACAAAAACAGATGGCAATAATTTTTAGGAGTCAGTATAATTCAGATTCAGTGACATAGATGTCAGGATATACATAGCATTGATATGAGAAATTAGAAGATTTAAAGATTAAATTTTAATATTATAAGCTAAGGAGAAGTTAAATATTAAACTATATATAGTAGATCTATTCTATAATAAATCTATATATAAATACACAAATCAGAACAGATTACCTCACCATGGGATATGAAGCAAGTTTAGAAAGAGGACCCAAGATTCATTTCGTAGGATAAATAAAATTCTAGGTACACTGAAATGACAGGAAAATCTAATGTAGCTAGTACTATCTTCTTTACATGAGTAGTCTGTGATAAATTTTTGGTTTCAGTGCAGCTTCAAATGTCTGCTACTCAGTTTGGCTAGCATTCAGGTAGAAATGTTCTAGTTGCCATATTGAAGAAAATGGTAGCTACAAGAAGACTGAAGAAGAACATTTCACTGCCAATAAAGGCTGGCTTCATCATTTGAAAAATTTCAGCTTGCATCGTGCTTTTAATGGTTCCAGACTACTTTGCAATGTAAGGACTGTCTGTATATAGAAAAACTAAATTGTATAATCAACTAATTTTAATTAATTGACATTTATAGATTAATGCATATCTACCCACCAGACAGCAGAATATACATTAATTTCAACTGCATGCAAAACATTTATTAATATAGACTACATTCTGGGACATAAAACAACTATTGATATAGTTAAAAAGGATCTAAATCTAATAAAGTGTATTATTTGACAACAATGGTATTAACTTACAAGTTCACAACAGAAATATCTCTACTAAATTTTAATGTTAGTAAACTAAATATAATGCTTTTAGCCTATGGGTTGAAAAAGCAACTAAAGAAAAAATCATCGGTATTTTGAGAATGTGAAGGGACAAACATATTCATAGATTTCTGGTGGGAATAGAAACTGTTTCTTTTTGTGTTTTTCGAGACGGAGTCTGGCACTGTCGCCCAGGCTAGAGTGCAGTGATGCGATCTTGGCTCACTGCAACCTCTGCCTCCCGGATTTAAGCAATTCTCCTGCCTCAGCCTCCAGAGTAACTAGAATTACAGGCACTTGCCACCACACCCTGCTTTTTTTTTTTTTTTTTTTGTATTTTTGGTAAAGACAGTGTTTCACTATGTGGCCATGCTGGTCTCAAACTCCTGACCTCGTGATTCATCTGCCTCGGCCTCCCAAATCTCGTGATTCATCTGCCTCGGCCTCCCAAAGTGCTGGCATTACAGGCGTAAGCCACCGCACCCAGTCAGAAAAAACTACTTTGGAAAACAGCTTGCTTCTGTCTTTAAAAGTTATAAATATGTCTACCCTAAGATCCAGGGATTTTTTTTACCCTTAAATAGTTCTCAAGATTTAAAAAAAAAAAAAAAAGCACATGCCCTTGCAAAGAGTTGAAAGACTGGCACATGAATATAACAGCTTTATTTGTAGTGGTCCCAAATTGTAAACAATCCAAATAACCACCCGCAAGTGAACAAATAAACAGATTGTGGCCATTCATCTAATGGAATACTGCTCAGCAACACAAAGAAGTGAGCTATTTATTGCGCCATGGTGGATCTCAAAATCATTGTCCTCAGTGATAGAAACAAAACAAAGCAACAACAACAACAAAAAGACATACTCTATGATTCTATTGATATACAAATATAGAAATTATAAGCTAATGTGTAGTAATCAAGTTTTGCCTCAGGATAGTAGAGAGTGGGCAGTGTGGAGGCAAGAAATGGTTACTAAAAATTACAGGGGAACACCTGAAGATAGTGTCTATGTTCACCATCTTGACTGAGGAGATGGATTTATACGTGTGTGTGGGTGTGTATAAAACAATATATATAGACCGTGCGCGGTTGCTCATGCCTGTAATCCCAGCACTTTGGGAGGCCGAGGCAGGCACATCACGAGGTCAGGAGATCGAGACCATCCTGGCTAACATGGTGAAACCCCGTCTCTACTAAAAATGCAAAACAAAATTAGGTGGGCGTGGTGTGTAGTTCCAGCTACTTGGGAGGCTGAGGCAGGAGAATGGCAGGAACCCAGGAGGTGGAGCTTGCAGTGAGCCAAGATGGCGCCACTGCACTCCAGCCTGGGCAACAGAGCGAGACTCCATCACAACAACAAAAATAAAGAAAAAAAAAATACATATATATATATATATATATAATATATATAAAATATATATAATGTATAAAATATGTAGTTTAGTTTTTCACTTAAAACTCAATAAAACTGTCTTAAAAAAGAATTTGGCTTTATCATCTACATTAGAGGCATATGCAGGGTATAGTTAACACACAGTAGCAGCCATACTTAACTCCATGGATCTCACAGAGAAATATTATGTGAAAAATAAAAAATGTATGTACTGATTTTTGAAGGACTAAGCAAAATGTGTGGTATAGAGAAGATATTCTATTTGTAGCCTATGAAAAGTGAGAAATGTCATGTTTACTTTATAAATGTTCAAACATTATAGATAGACAAGAAAAACATTTAAAATGCTTTTTAAAGGCTATAGGTAAGGGAGAAGTCACACTGCATAGAATGAAAGCAATCAAAATACCAGCCAATTGGTAGAGGTAGACTGTGAACAATTTCCAGGTAAAAATCACACAATGAGCATCAAGTTAGGGAAAAGTTTAAAAAAACACACACACACACATACATACAGAAATAAAAATAACACTTTAAAAACTATTTTCCCTGTACTTTATGTCTATGGACAGTTGTTTTTTCTGTAATTTTTTTCTGAAGAAGGGATCTCGCTGTGTTGCCCAAGATGGAGTTTTGCAGTGCAGGGGCTATTCATAGGCATGATTATTCTGCACTAGAGTTCCTCCAGTCAGCCTCCTCATTAGCTAGGACTACAGGCAGGCATCATCAGACACAGCTGGAATACTTAAACATGATCACTGTAGCCTTGCCGTGTGTTCTGAAGTCATGTAATGTGATGCCTCTGGCTTTACTCTTTTTGCTTAGGATTGCTTTGGATATTCAGGCTCTGTTTTGGTTCCATATGAACTTTAGAATTTTTTTTTTTCTAATTCTATGAAAAATAAAATTCTTTGTTTGATCAAAATAGCACTGAATCTTTATATTGCTTTGGCCAGTATGACCATTTTAACAATATTGCTTCCTCTAATCCAAGAGCATGGGATGTTTTTTCCACTGGTTTATATTGCTATGATTCCTTTAAGCAGTATTTTGTAGTTCTTCTTGTAGAGAACTTTCACATCCTTGGTTAGATATATTCCTGGGTATTTTGTGTGTGTGTGGCTCTTGTAAATAAAACTACATTCTTGATTTGGTTTTCAGTTTGAATGTTATTAGTGTATAGAAATGCTACTAATTTTTGTACATTGATTTTGTATCCTGAAACTACTGAAGTTGTTTATCAATGCTGTGTTTTGCAGAGTCTTTGGGGTTTTCTAAGTATAGAATCATGTCGTCAGTAAAGAGAGATAATTTGCCTCTTTTTCCAGTTTAGATGCCTTTTATTTCTTTCTCTTGCCCGATTGCTCTGGCTAGCACTTCCAGTACTACGTTGAATAGGAGTGGTGAGAATGGGAATCCTTATCTTGTTCCAAATCTTAAATGAAATGCTTTGAGCTTTTGCTCATTCAGTATGATATTGGCTGTGGATCTGTCCCAAACAGTTCCTATTATTTTGAAGTATGTTCTTTTGATGTCTAGTTTGTTGAGGATTTTATCGTGCATGCTGAATTTTATCAAAAGCTTTTTCTGCATCTGTTGATATATCAAAACAGCATGGTACTGGTAGAAACAAACAAACAAATGCATAGACCAATGGAATTGGAGAGAGAACCCAGAAATAAAGCTGCACAACTACAGACTCTTGAGTAACAAGCATGAGGAAAGGACTCCCCATTCAATAAACAGTCTTGGGATAACTTGTTAGCTGTATGCAGAAAAATGACACTAGATTCCTACCTTTCACCATATACAACAATTAATGGAAGATGAATTAAAGACTTAAATGTAAGATCCAAAACTAGAAAAACCCTAGGGAAAAAAACAACTTGGGAAATATACTCTGGACATCAGCCTTCACAAAGAATTTATGACTAAGCCTCCAAAAGCAATTGCAACAAAACAAAAATTGAAGCATGGGACCTTATTAAAGCTTCTTCACTACAAAATAAACTATCAACACAGTAAATAGACAACCTACAAAATGGGAGAAAATACTCATAAGCTATGCATCCAACAAAGTCTAAATATCCAGAATCTATAAAGAACATAAACAACTGAACAATCGAAAAAACAAGTAACCCCATTAAAAAGTGCACAAAGGACATGAACAGATACTTCTGAAACGAAGAAATACATACAGCCAACAAATATATTAAAAAATGCTCAAATCACCAATCATTAGAGAAATGCAAATCAAAACCACAACGATACACCATGTCAACCCAGTCAGAATGGGTATTACTAAAAAGTCAACAAATAACAGATATTGACAAGGTTGTGGAGAAAAGGGAAGGCTTATATACTGTTGGTGGGAATATAAATAACTTCAGCCCCTGTGGAGGGCAATTTGGAAATAGACATGTCTCAAAGAACTTAAAATAGAACTGTCATTTACCCTAGCAATACCATTACTGGGTATATAGCCAAAGGAAAATAAATTGTTTTACTAAAAAGGCACATACACTTGTATTTTTATCACAGCACTGTTCACAACAGCAAAAACAGAGAATCAAACTAGATGCCCATAAAGGATGGATTAGATCAAGAAAATGTTGTACATATATACCATGGAAAACTATGCAGACATAAAAAAGAAAAAAAACCATGTCCTTTGCATCAACATGGCAGCAGCTGGAAGACATTATCCTAAACAAATAAATGCAGGAAGCAAATAAAACAGAAAAACCAAATACATATGTTCTCACTTATAAGTGGGAGCTAAACTTTGAGTACACATGGACATTAAGAACAGAACAATATCCACTGAGAATTACCATGGGGGGAGGTGAGGGCTGGAAAACTACTTATCAGGTACTATGTTCACTATCTGGATAACGGGATCATTCATAGCCCAAACCTTAGCGACACACAATTTACCCATGTAACAAACCTGCCCATGTACCCACAAACCTAAAATAAAATTTTAAAAGAAATAAAAAATTAAAAATAGTCAAAGGGCACAACTTTATTGTTGATGATTGACTTAAAATATAAAGAGGTATCATCCCAGAGTAATTGCGAATGATGGCTAATACTAAGGTCTTCGTTGATATTGCCAAGAAGATATGCCTGCCTCTAGCTGTGGAAATACATCTATAGACAGATTTTGACCTTACAAAAATTTTGAATCACATATTAGCCTTGGAACCTTGAGCCATAGCTAAATGCTCATTGCTGCCAATTCTTGCATCTTTCTGGTAACATTGCTTCTCCAGTATTTTCATGAATATTGAAATAAAACTGTTTCTATTATTATGAGTACTAGATGAAATCAGTTGGATATTAACATTTTGTATAAACATGTATATAATACATTAAAATGTTATATATAAATACAATATATCACCGATGCTATATCCATTTCAATACATGCATGTGTATTCTTATATATTTGCACGTGCATATGTAAAATATACTTTAATATATGAGCTCAGACATATGTGTGCACACAGGTACAACTTAATGTGAATATTCATCTAGACACAAGAAGAATAAAACTTAAGAGATTCATGAAATTTTAAACAGATAACTATAGCAACAGAATAAGCACATTATAATCATTATATCTAAGGACAATACTAGGGATCATTAACAGATAATTCTACTCATTGAAAAATGATTTTTTAGTATCTGTTTCAAAATTTCATTTGCATTTAAGATATTATATTGTTTATAATCTTCAGAGCCACAAAGAATATTCATATAATAGTCAACTCTAAGAAAAGCCAAAAAAATGTAAAACAAACAAAATTAATTAAGAACACTTTACTTCAATCTTCTACACACTATCATATTTTGTCTTGGCAGGCCAGTTTTTCATGACAGTAGAAAAAAAAAATTATCTAGAGCTACTATTTCTACAGAGACAAGAAGTTCAAGGTGAATTTGATCTGTCAGACTAGGAAAAGGAGTAGAGGTGACACTTTAAGCTAATGAGTTTAACAGGAAACTTTGACCAGCTCAATTTTGTAGAATCACAGACATATAAGATACTTTCTATTTTCCTGTAAGCAAAGCTTCATGTAAACAGTTCCATATAAATAAACATAAATTTTATTTATAGTGCATGTCACAAAAAAAGACAATTCTATGGACTCTCCCTGAAACTAGGTTGCTTTCTTTTAATTTCACATTTCCTCCTTCAAGAACTTCTAGAAATATAATTTCCATTGAGGAAGACCAGCATAAAAATATTTTGGATTTGACTGGGCTGAGGTGAATCCCAAGTGAAAAATCTATATAAAGCAGAAGGTTTTTATATTTATCTGCTGTTTGACTCAGTACTTTTATTAAATTCTAATTATGAAATCCAGTTATCTAATTTTTTTAAGTTCTTACTAATTGCTATTTCACTGTAAAGAATGTGATGCTTTCTTTTCCATATCTGCATTGGCATAAGCTTATTAAGGTTGCAGATCATTTATTCAAATACAGTAAATGATGAATCAAACTGAAATCCTACAAGATGTCCTAAAATTCAATTATTAAAAATAGTGACTATTATTTCTCAAATGCCAATATGTGTTTATATCCATCCTTGGATTGATATAGGTGGATTTTAATCCCTTTATTGTAGCACATGACCAAGTATAAGGTAAAAATTCAAAGCTTTTGAATTATAATTTGTTATAAAACGACAGTGATTCATTGAATTAACTCTTGGGTGTTCTATTACATGTTTTTGTGAATATATACCATATCAATGTATGCAAATGCTAACAACTTATTTACATGGTTTTTCTTTATTGTCACTCTATACCATCAATTGGTTTTAAATGTATTAACTTTATTATGCCTTTTTTAAACGTGGCATGCCTATTCATATGTTTTGATAATTTTGCTCATGCTTCTCCCTCTGTATGAAATTTTTTAATCACCTTCTTTGGTAATTAAAGTCTATATTTCAAAGTCTCTCACAAATATGATCTACATGAAACCTTTAAAATTCCACTAGTATGGACTTGATCTGGCCTGTATGTTTACCTCGTATTGGATTTGTTTATATACCTATTATAATTCTCTTTATACTTGAGGTTATCTACAAAAAATGAGAGTTACAAGTTAGCTTTAGAGGTAAAATTACATAAAAGTTCCTGTAAATGAAATACACATATGTAATAAAGCTTCTTGTCTTTCTGCTTTTGCCATTTTTTGTTACATTTTTACACCAAATGAACACTCTTTTTTTGTTGTAATTTGTTTTCATAAATGCAGACTAAACTAGGTTCTAATGTGACAAAAAATGTCAAATAAAAATGTATGGCCTGATATATGTTTATTCTACCAAACTTGATACTTTATTGAGTACATATTTCAGCTACTTTCACGTACATTTCTTTAGTACCTACAAATGAATTAAACACTGTGATATCTAGTTTCCTGATGATGATAAAGGGGTACATAGTGTTAAAAATCTTACCAGAGTCACTTAAATGATAATTGGCAGAATCAAGATTCAAGTAACTCTCATTACATCACAACTGGAGAAAAAAAATGTAGTAACAATGGAGTTAAAGAGTTTTTGCCATTGCTAGACTACTGTGTATATTGTATCATGTTCTTCTGGATTAAAATTGAAGGTTGCTTGTATGTTTTTTGTTTGTTTGTTTTTACCTTATCTCAAAGTAAGGATTTGCTAAGGAAAACAATAAAAAGTGTTGGACTTATTATAGTAACATACTTTCTCCCCACATACATATTTAAACAAACTCTAATAGTTAAAAATAGGTCCCCGAAACATGTGTCTATACCTTGTTGCTTAAATTTCTTGGAATGAACGTCATTTGATATAGGTCCATTATGACAGTACTTGAGTAGTCAATGTACATACTGCTATTACAATTTGTTTGTTCTGTTATAAAATCTTTTGGAAAAAAAGACTTGCATACCATGGTTATTTATTGTCCAATTGGAAATCAATTAATTATTTTAAAGTGAGATTGGTTTTAAATATCACTATAAGAAATAATTATCATAGATATCTAATTATTTAAAGGAATTATAAATGTAATTCAAAATTTATATAGATAACTGTGAAGATGTTTTCTTAAAAAATTATTTTTCTTGTTACTCTCAATGATATCATGTCACCAAGTAGAAGCATACTTGTGTTTACTAGTGCCTCTGATTATTTAGATAAGGTAGAGCTAAAGATAACAGTATAGAGGCTAGAATTAGTTATAACTTGCATAATCAGTTGCCTGTTACCTTGGGAAAAATTCACAACAAAATGTAAGTGCCTATTCTTCATGTGAGTTCAATGATAGATGCATTTTCACTTGAGCATCAATCTCTGAGTGCACAAATCATGGAAGGCAATTCATAGGATGGCATGACTGTTCCTCTCATCACCAACAGGGAAACTACAAAACAAATCTCTATTTTTCAGCATTGTTAAACATACCTTTAAAAGTTGAGTATAGTTTTAAAACCAATTTTTAGGTCATAATCTCTTTTTTCTGAAAATGAGATTTAAAATCAGTTTGGTCTAAACTTTTAGCCTCATGAAACAGTGAAGCCATCACAAATCTTTCCATTAAGTGGAAAATTCGTTTATCCATTCATGGGGCAAGCTGGTGAAAAGTAGGACTTTTATAACGGCAAATTGCACTCTGAGCACAAAATAGCTTGAAAGTAGATAAAACTCTCTGGGGAACTCAAAATCCTTCATTAAATTCAGGTTTTGGTACAGGAGGTGACTCAATGATCAAAGAGATATAACAAGATTTAAAATTTTCATTTTAAAAGTTGAAAGAAATTACAGGACTAGTAGAGTTTCCTAATAGCCTGAAACTTCCTAACACTGAATATTTGGGTAAAACACTCTTCAAGAGCTTTATCTTTGAGTCCATACAAATATAGCAACCAAAGTAATAATGTTTCTAAATAGGCCTGGAACCAACTCACTCACACAATGAGAATTATAGGTATACGGACTTCAAGTGTAGAATCCAAGCAATGCATATTTCTGTAATGAATTAAATGATTTTTGATTGGTCATTCTGTGATGGATGTCTATGGGAAAACTCTTTTTTCTCCATAGTGATAAATATACATGCATGAAGCAAAAATTAAAGTTGTTTTTCAGCTTTCCAATACATGCAAAATCACTGTATTTAATACAGCCATTGGGATCCAATTAGTTTACACCCCCCAAATAGTAGATTTCATTTTGTTATATTACTCCCTGAAACTCTCATCTTTTTGGTTCACTTTTTATAATAAAGTTTACATTATATATAGTAAAATAAAAATATTACAGATATTATCCTCTTTGCACGTAAACTTTAAAGAGGGATTTGGCAAAATCTGATGGTTTTGCCAGGCTCCTTTTTTTCCCCCCTAACCGAAGCAGAACGGGGCTTCAAAAATGTTACTATTGCTAAATGTCACCCAATTTCAGAGGATCTCTGAACATTTGGCAGCTGACACGAAATTCATATTGGTCCTGGGAGGTTTAAAATAAAAGAAGCAAATTAGATGCAAAAGCTAAACGGAAAGTATTTATATTTCCATATTTTGGTAAGGAAAGAGCAGATGGCTTGTGGAACACTCTGGAAATGTGAAAAAGTTGCGCTGTTTAATAGTTTAACAAGAATAGAAAGTAAAGGAGGTAACAACGTGAGAACCGGTCTCTAATAGAGAAGTTCATTAGACCAGTGGTATTGCCTAACTCTTCATAATCCTGTACTGAGTAAATAAGGGACAAAATAAATGTGTGCATCATGTTTTCCTCCTTCAATGAGTACCTGGGAAACTGCTGACCCCATAGCTACCCTGAATTTACCAACCAATATACTTTTTTTGCTTTCTGTATATTCCTTAAAATAGCCTATATATACAACATCACTTAGCTGGTGCTTTTTAGTTTTATAGGGGCTTGTTGATAGCAGAAAAATTTGACCAGCAAAAACTAGGTGGAGAAAAGCAAGGAGAAATTATCTCAATATATGTATTCCTTAGAGAAAAATCATAAAAATTTGTATCCAGCAGCTAATAACCATCTTGCACTGAACCAATACGCGAATTGCATACTTAACAAAAAGCATTGTTTATCTTGCCACAATAGGTTTAATTTTTTTCATTTGAGATTTCAAAATTTAAAACTAGTGGAAGATTTATAGAAATCAAGTAAATGTGTGCTATATCTAATTTTGTGGCATAGTCTTTTTGTTGTTTAGTCTCAGTAATGTATCTTTGACAATACTGATGTAAAAACGATTCTATTTTCTTATAGGAGTACTAATAATTTATTGTAATGATTCATATTGAATAGTGGGAAAATAGCATGACTCATTTGGTATATACATAGGGGTTTCAATCAAGTGACAGATTACAAAACTAAATCTATTGGATAATGGACTTTCTTATCTCCTGTAACAGTTTTTATAAAGTAACTTTGCCTCTTAGTTAAGCTTCATCATAACTTCATAGTCTTATCTTCACCTTAAATAGACATGAACTGCACTAAAAAAATAAAATATTGAAGCAATAATGGCTGATAGCCAATATTAATAGAAGGATGGCATGTACTCAGCCCCCATCATGACTTTAACAAAACTCGAGTAGGCCACAGTAGAACATATGCAGATAAATTATACTATAAATCTGAAAAAAGTCATTATTTCCACTGGAAAAGCATTATCTGTGAGAGCTTTGCTAGCCGAGTTGTCACAGTGACCACTCTGAGTCTGGAATAAGATTTACTGGATCTGAATCCTGGCTCTGCCACTCTCTTGCCATTGGAACTTAAGCAAATTACTTGACCCATTTATGCCTCATTTCTCCCTCTATGAAATGTAGAAAATAACAGTATCCATCTCATAGGATTGTTACAAGGATTAAATGAGTTAGTATTGGTGAAATGATTACAACAAAGCCTGAAATATGTTAAATACCATGTAAACATCAAATAAACACTTACTAAATATGGATTCTTTTCCCCAAATAACAGCAACAAATGTGTGCATACTTTGAATGGAGGGTAAGTGAATTAAGTCAATTTTACATTGCTATTTGACTTGATACAATATTTAAGCTAGAATATTTGAGCTAAGAAGGCAAGCTCATTTTCTAAATCATCTTTTAGATAGGAATATAAGGCAATGCAATTGTTATTCAATTATAACACACTATGTAATGCAATATAACATGCTGTAATACAGTAAATTCCATGTAGGCAGTGGACAAGTTATTATAATTATCTTATATTTGAAATACATTTTCTGACAATAATCCTATTTTTAATTGTATATATTTATCGAGTACAATATGTTGTTCTGAAATATGTTTACATTGAATGGCTAAATCAAGCTAATATATGCATTGCCTCACATATGTATCACTTTTTATTGTGACAACACATGAAATGTACTCTTTTAGTAATTTGCAAGAATATGATACATTGTTATTAATTATAGTCACCATGTTATATAATAGGTCTTTTAAATTTATTCCTTTTATCTAAATGAATTTTTGTATGTTTTGGGCAACATATTCCCATGCTCCCACTTCCCAGTCCCTGGTAACCACCATTCTATTCTTCAATTAGTTCAACTTTTTATGATTCCACATATAAGATCATACAGTATTTATCTTTCTATGCCTGGCTTATTTCACTTAGGATAATGTCCTGCAGGATCATGTATGATGTCACAAATGAAAAGATTTTCTTCTTTTTAAAGGCTGAATAGTATTCCCTTGTATATATACCACATTTTCTTCAACCACTCATCCATTAATTGACACTTAGGTTGATCACATATCTTGGCTATTGTGAATAATACCACAATGAGCATGGGAATGTAGATATCCCTTTGACATATTGATTTCAGTTCCTTTGGATATATATCCAGAAGTGGGATCACTGGATTATATTGTAGTTCTATTCGTAGTTTTTAGGAGCCACCACATCATTTTCCATAATGCTGGTACTGTTACATTCTCACCAAAAATATATCCTATAGTTCCCCTTTTCTACATATCCTATCCAACACTTATCTTTCATCTTTTTTATAATAGCAAATATAACAGGTGTGAGGGGATATTTTATCATGGTTTTAATTTGCATTTATCTGATAGTGATTTTTGAGTATTTATGTATCTGTTGATCATTCATGTCTTCTTTTGAGGAATGTTTACTCATGTTTTTGCCCTTATAATCAAATAACTCAATTTCTTGCTGTTGAACTCTTTATTTCATTAATATTACCTGCTTATTAGATATATGGTTTCAGATATTTTATCACAGTCTGTTAGGTCATTTCTTCACTCTTGATTGCTTTCTTGGCTGTGCAGCAGCTTTTCAGTTTAATTTAGTACATTTGTCCATTTTTATTTTTGTTGCCTGTGCTTTTAAGTTCATATCCAAAAAATTATTGCCCAGACCAATGTCATAGATTTTTCTTCTATGCTCTCTTCTAGTCATTTTATAATTTCAGGTCTTCCATTTAAGTATTAAATCTATTTTGATATTTTTTGCATAAGGCATGAGATAAGAGTCTTCTTTCATTCTCCTGCCTGTGAATATCCAGTTGTCCCAGCACCATTTACTGAAGAGACTGTCGTTGTCTTATGGTGTGTTCTCAATACTTCTGTCAAAAATCAATTGACCATAAATGTGTAGTTTTTTTGTTAAATTTATTCTTAAGTATTTTTTTCTGATGCCTTTGGAAATACAATTTTTTAAGTTTTAGATTGTTTTTAGTGTATAGAAATACTAATTTTTGTATGTTCATTTTGTATCCTGCACTTTTAGTGAGTTTGTTACTTTCAATAGTTTTTTAGAGCTTTTAGAGATTTCTATGTATAAGATAGTATCTCCTGCAAACAGGCAATTTAACATTTTCCTTTCCAATTTGGATGCTTTTTTTTTTCTCTTGCCTAATTGCTCTGGCTTGGATTTCCAGTACTATTTTGAAAAGTAGTGAGAGTGGGCATACTTTTCTTCTTTTAGATCTTAGAGAAAAAGATTTCAACTTTTCCCTAAGTATGGTGTTAACTGTGGGTTTGTTGTATATGGGCTTTTTTGTATGGAGATACATTCCTTCTATACCTAATTTTTGAATGTTTTTATCATGAGATACAATCTTGTTTTATATGATTAATCTGAGGTTCACAAATGTGAATGATTTGTATAAAGCCATATGGCTGGTTGTAATTGTAATACATGGACTCAGATGTCCTATTTGTAAGTCCTAATTCAGTCAGAGATAATGCTATTTAATAGCTGTGTGATCTAGAAGAAGGTAGCTGTTTTTAGTGCCGCATTTTTTCTTAATCTTTAATATGGGCATACACATATCTATGTTACAGTGTTATTGAAATCACCAAACTTAGTGTATAAAACACTTGACACATCCAAGGTACAAAATAAATGGCAGCAAGATTTTACTTAATATATATTAGTTTGCAACTATGGTGCAGAGAATAGAATATGTTTATGAAGTGGGTGTTTATAAAGTGGGATGGTGACGGGTGGTGCAGAGTCTTTTTAGAAAACCACAGTAATAGCTAACATTTATTATATTATGATAGATCAGTTACTATTCTAAGTATTACAGATTTACTGCTTCATTTATTTTGACTGCAAACCAAAAAGATAGGTACTGTGATTATATAAATATTACATGTGAGAAAACTATGTGTACTATGAAATGGTTAAATGATTTACTTATTATTTCCTAGTTTGTAATAAGTCGGGAGAGAAATAAATCCGCAGAGTGCTTCCGGAAAGGAAACTTCTAAGCACTATATACTCTATGCCTTCTCAGCAGACACTAGGAAAGCATTAATGCACAAATACCTACCGTTTATAATCAATTCAATGTTTCTAGATTAAGATTTTCACTGCCTTATCCACTATAAACTCTTTGTTAGGGAGGCGAAACACTGTCTTTGTATTCTCAGTCTGTTTCAACTGGTTTAATCTCAATTTTGCCAGCGAATCAATCAAATTTTCAGAAAAGACTTGATTCAGAACTTTGACATTACGAAAATTAACTGATTCTTTTCAGTTTGCTCTTGTATAAGTATCTCTTTAGATGTAGCATCATCTGAGGGAGTTCATGCTGTGTTTTTGAATTAAACATTACTAAAATAGAGTCTAAACCTTCCTAACTCATGAGACAAGAATACGTTAAATTTTGTATGTCTAGTACTTCTGCCTATTTTCTCCTCACTGATGTATCTTCTGATCCAGTTAGGCCCAGTTAGATACCCTTCATTTTGGAATTCTCAGTCTATTTGTAAAGACCTCGCTTCCTCTGTGCTGTGTAATAATGATAGTCTCTTTAACATTTTATGCTTTCTCTTTACTTATTTATACCACTACATGGTGCCACTGGTCATTTTTCAAGTAAACTTTCTCCAATACTATTGTAGAATTGGTAATGAATTTGAATAATTAACCTGAAACCTACAGTGTAAAAATGTATGTTCTGATGAGAACTGGGAACCACACTGGTTAGATGCCATCAATAATTTCAGCTAATTTTAGTAGCCTGTCTTAGGTGGCTACTTCAATTCCACTTTAAATGTCTTTGCATGATGGACTAAACAACTATTAAATGCACATAGCAAACTAAAATTGGGACACTACCCGTGATATTTTATAGCATAGTTACCAAAGGAATAACCATTTTCAGGAGGCATAAGAAAGATTTTTAAAGTTTTCAACAGCATAACATTTCTTGGCATGTGAGTATCCAAGTTCCTTTGTCCTTTGGTGCCTTTTTTTTTTTTTTTTTTTTTTGAAATGTTATAGTGTTTCCTCACAGATGTAAAACAAAGCATGATTCAGCTCCTTCTGACTGAGATATTCATCTTCAGGGAAGCATGTTTTAAAGGTTGAGAAGACTTTTCATTGTGGATACAATAATAAAAATAGAGCGACATGAAGCAAAACTTTGCTGTTAGAAAAATGGTTGTGTAGTGTGTGAGACAGAAAATACCTTGTCTATGAAGCAGACACAGTTTGTCATAGTGTTCTAGAAACCAAATGAACACAGACACGTAGAGGTGATTCCACGACGTTACCTGTTCATATTGCTTCACTCAAATCAACAAAGATCTAAAATTATAAAGTAATTAATTTGCTGTAAAAATTATTTTAGCAAACGATTTGAGACTGTCAGCAGAAACTCCCTCCAATGATTTACATGAAAACATACACATACATACACACACAAGCATGCATACACAAATATTAAGGAACACACCTGCAAACATTAGTTTTAAAAACAAATTCATGTTTGGTAAAAGAGCTAAAATACAGTCAAAGGAAACACTTTTTCAGGATGATAGAGGTTCATGAGTCCACTGATTTTGATTTGACTGTATTTACAGTCTTAGTTTCTGTTATTTTTTAAAGCACCTACATGTTCTCCATTTTCCAGGGTATTTATCTTCAAAGAGTGAATAAAGGTGCAGTTGTGGGTATTTTAAAGAACAGGAATTTTTGGTAGTTAAATTCCGTTTTTGACTTAACCTCCCATGCAACTTTACATACTGTGGTCAAAGCAAAATCTTAGCAGGGAAAGAAAGGACTCAACTTCTCTTTTCACTAATAACATTATTTCAGGGAGTTGATTTTAAAAAATCATCTCTCACTTGTAATTTATCACTTACACATTTCTTCTAATTATGAGATTTATTTCGCTTAGTGAGCCATAATAATTAGAATTTTTAATGAAATACAGTAATTTCTGTGACTTGGATTTAGAACTGACACAAAATTAGTTTTTATTACTACCTAGATTTTATCTCTTCACTAAAGCTTTTCTTCACTAAGTTCATTGTATGCACCTTGAATCAGTAGACCCTAAGAAATCTCCCAGGCTCCTTTGTCTTCACAAAGCTGTAATGGGCTGGGACAGGGATTTTAGTACTGGATCAGACAGAAGAGATATTTTAACACTTTGAGATGTTTAGCATAGAAATGGGCCAAATTATAGCAGAAGGTTTGTGCGGCTTACCAGTCCATACCAGGGTATGAGCCTAGAAAAAAGCCTAAAACTAGTAAAGAATTCCATACCTGTGGTAACAAGCTGTTAAACTACAAAATGGCACAGTAAGAAAAATTCAAATCAAGAAGGTGAACGTGTCCCCTAGAAACAATCATAGAACAGAGCCTCCACATGCTCAGAGTAAAATGGGATGTACTAACCTAGTCCTCTCAAAGAAAGAAAAACTATTATAACAACCTCAATGCATTTTGTTTCCTTTCTAAATGTAATAGGCATTTTAAAATGTTGTTTTCCTCCTGTTTAATTTTTCTTTAAATGCATTTTTAGAAAATAACCTCTAGCTACAACGAAACTATAGTGGCAAAGATTTTATTTCATTAAAATTTTAACAGGACTAAATGACGATAACAGCCTTCTTAGGCACGTTTCTGGTTTCTACAGAAGGGAATTAACAAGCTGTTGTTTATATCTTTGGTGAAAAAAAAAAAAAACTCAGAAACTGCTTTTTCTCAAGCAGGTGTTTCAGCATATAAAAAGTAGAATTACATCTAATAGCCATATCCCAATACAACTTTCTTTGTCGTTAGACAGTTCTCTCTAAGGATAATAATGCCAGGCAAAGACAGCTGCTAAGGTTTATTTATTTTATTTTATTATTATTTTTATATGTTAACCTACTTTTGGTTAAATCACTGTAATTGAATTTGTTGCCTATAACATTCAAAGATAAACACAAGTTGATTCAAGTGATTTTCCCAGAAGTGCTGCCCTGCTGCTGTCCCCTGGAGTCCTCCAGGCCTGTGTATAAAAATAACATAGGGCCAGGCGCAGGGGCTCAAACCTGTAATCCCAGCACTTGGGGAGGCTGAGGCAGGTGGATCACCTGAGGTCAGGAGCTTGACACCAGCCTGGTCAACATGGCAAAACCCCATCTCTACCAAAAATACAAAAATTAGCCAGCTGTGGTGGCGGATGGCTGTAATTCCAGCTACTCTGGAGGCTGAAACAGGAGAATCACTTGAATTCAGGAGGTGGAGGTTGCAGTGAGCCAAGGTTGTGCCAATGCACTCCAGTCTGGGCAACAGAGTAAGACTCCATCTTGGGGCGGAAAAAAGAAAGCACAGATTCTTCTGGTCTGTGTATCTGTATCTAACCAACCTCTTATCTCTCTGTGCTGTGTTTCTCTGTGTCAATATATAAAACTCTTGTTTTGTATCAATTTAACATTTTTTAAATTCTAAAACAATATTTTAAAAAGTAATTTGATTTTTTAAATGTGGGTGTAAATTCTACTTTACTATTTCTTTATTCTGTGTTTATCATTTTTATTATCACTCTTTTTAGTTTTAAATTTAAGATTCATCATATGAAAGTTTAGATAGTGTATTTTCCACTTTTTCTTTTTACTATATAAAGTCATAGATATATATTTCTCTCTAAGCACTGTTTTGGCCTCATTGATAAAGTGTTAACATGTCAACTTTTATTTTATTCTTGTTCAAACATTTTCAAAATGCCAGGTTGATTTCTTATTTCATCAATGGGTTATTCAGAAATAAACCGTATAATTTCCAATAGGTTGGACAATTTTTTAGTTACTCGTTTGCTAGAGATGTATTTTTAATATAAATAGTCTTTACTTATAGTACTTATAAATTTGCAGAAAAATTGAGCAGAAACCATAGAGCAGCCATATAATTCCTGACTCCAATGTACTTTCCCTATTAAGATCTTATATTAGTTTACACATTTTTAGAATTTATAAGCTGATATAAATATATTATTATTGACTAAAGTTTATAGTTTACACTTGGATTTACTTTTTGTATTGTAAATTCAATGGGGTTTGCAAAGATTTTTCCTATTCTGTGGTTTATCTTTTCATTATTAACTGTCTTTCCCAGAAAAGTTTTTAATATTGTTTAAATTATAAATTCAACTTACCAATTTTGTATGCTTTGTGCATTGGTGTTATTTTAAAAAATCATCAACAAACACAAGACCATCCAGTTTTTCTTCTGTGTATTTTTGAATAAAACATATAGTTTTATATTTTTCATTTAGGTCTATTATCCATTTTGAAGTAATTTTCATAAAAGGTGTAAGGTCCTGGTCTATATTTTTTTTCATGTGAATGTCCAGTTGTTCCAACATTTATTGAAAAGACTATCTTTACTGAAATGTCTTTGCTCTGTTGTGAAAGATTAGTTGACAATATTTGTGTTCATCTATTGGACTGTCTATCCTGTTCTAGCAATCTATTTGTCTATTCTTTCACCAATACCACACTGTTTTGATTACTATAGCTTTATAATAAGCTTTAAAGTCAGTGTCAATCCTCTAACTTTGTCCTTCTCTTTAATATTTTATTGACTATCCTGCATCTTGAATTTTAAAACATCTGTTATTTAGATGAACTATTTCATACTCAACAACATTAATGCATCTATTATTCCATGTTTTATTTGTTCTTTCATTTCTTCATACTGTACTAGCTATGAAGTTTTTTTAATACTTCTTAGGCCTCGAGACTTCCCAGAATCTTCTATGTAAACAATCAATGAGAGGATAACAAAAGAAAAGCCTCCCTCAATCCAAGAACACCTTTTAGTTATTATTATTGTTTTATATTTTGTTATTTATTCATCAAGGTCCTCAACAAAGTAGTTTATACAGCTTTTTTTTCCCACCAACTTATTTTCTCATCTTTAGACTGCTCAGACATCATTTATTTTATTGTTAGCATGTCTATGTCATTTCTCCATCTAGAGATCAATTTTGTATCTTTGTTCCCTTGAATCTCGGCTGGCCTTAGAAACCAATAAATGCACGTGCAATTGCCATTTTCAAGGTTAGTTTACAGAAACCTTGCAGACTCTACACAGGCGACATGGAATATTGCCGTCATATTTAAAGTTAGACACCTGAGATCTCCATGCTTTGTAAAGCCAAGCCACCTGGAAAGGCCCTTAAGAATGGGATGCCATGCCAAGAGAAAAAGAAAGGCTAGAGGGCCAAGTAAGCCATTAGAATAAAATTATCCAGCTCCAGCTGTCTCTACATGAATAAGACAAAATAATAGCCAGTGGAACCTTCCTCACAGCTTGACCCTCAAACTATTGAACAATTTTCTTAAGTGTTCCAGGTGATTTATTTAATGACCTTTGCTTAAGGTGATTTATATCAAATCTGATTGATATATAAATCTGGACTTAAGTCTCTTCAATACTACCCTTAGGTGGAAAAACAAATAGACAAACCTAAGAAAGCCTGGTATGCTAACCTAGCATAGTAACAGCTGCTTAAGGTCACCTAGAAATTCTCTGAAGTCAGGAAGCACCCCACACTTTCAAAAAATAAAATAAAGTAACAGTTATAAATATGATATGGTTAGGACAGTATGAGAAATTCAGGATGAAATATAAACAAATATTAATTCAAAAAAGTGAATGTATTAGTTCATTCTTACACTGCTACAAAGACATACCTGAAACTGGGTAATTCATAAAGAAAATAGGTTTAATCAGCTCATAGTTCTGCAGGCTTTACAGGCTTCTGCTTAAGGGGAGGCCTCAGGAAACTTAAAATCATGGCAGAAGGGGAAGTAAACACATATTTACATGGCCAGCAAGAGAGAGAGCGCAAAGTGGTAGGTGCTACACACCTTCTAACAACCAGATCTCCTGAGAACTCTATCCCAAGAACAGCAAGGGAGAAGTTCATCCCCGTGATTTAATCACCTCCCAGCAGGTCCCTGCTCCAACACTGAAGATTACAATTCAAAGTGAAATTTGGGTGGGGACATAGAGCCAAACCGTATCAGTGGGTCAAAAGCCAGAAATACACAAACCAGGAGGGACCTAAGATAGTGGCAAAAATGTGTGTAAACACTCGGGGACGAAGGCATCTTCAAGAATTGTGGGAATATGTTTTAGGCCTCAATGACAATGAAATATGTATAACTAAGGCCACAGAGTTTCATATATCAGTTTCTTCTTGGAAAGACAATTGGCTAATATCCAAGAATGACTTGATTGAAGTGTACAGCTTAATTAAAAGCACCTGGTTGAAATAAAAAAGGACAGAGAGGGAAGATAGTTCCTGACATCTGCATTTGAGTTACATGGACACAGCTTTTATTTCGGAATGTTATAAACTGTTTTTAAGGATGCAAAGTACTTAGTGAATACCTATCCACATTTTAGCAGAACGTCCCACATATATGTTAAAATTTTTAGAGTAAATTCACACATTTGTTACACAATATTTTTAAAATTTAAAAACCATGTTTTAAAACTCTGAATACATTGACAATTTGCTAAAATGTTTTCTCTATGGCTTAAAAATATTTTGAGATTCTTGCTTATAGAAAAACACCTGGAATTGTAAATTGTTAGCATATTATAAAATCTGCTTGCTTTATCACAGTTCCCTTCTTGCTAATTGTCCACCAAAGGCTGGTAGAG
Source organism: Theropithecus gelada (assembly GCF_003255815.1). NCBI lineage: Eukaryota > Metazoa > Chordata > Mammalia > Primates > Cercopithecidae > Theropithecus > Theropithecus gelada. The sequence goes on along the minus strand of NC_037682.1, from coordinate 90,767,271 downwards.
GCTTTGGGTAACTTTTCTGCAATTCAGCAGTTAAGGCAACATTTCCCATAGGTTAGTAGAATAAGGAGTCCCTTGCTTTCTACACCAAAATCCATATTGACAACTTGCCATAGGCCTAAGGGCTAAACCTAATTAGCAGAACTTCATTTCCCAAAATAAATTAATTCAATCTAAACTTGTCTTAAAATGACTAAACTCTTACAGAACATGTTAAAAAAAAAAAAAAAAAAAAACACAACTTATTAAAGCTCAGTAACTTTGATGACATAGTCTTGTCAGGTTTTCTTGTACTTAAGCAGTATCTGAGAAGCAATGGAAACTGTTGAGACACTTTCAATCTGATTTCCCTTTATATGACACTCAATGCCCTTTATAGTCTGACCCCTACCTCACTAGCCCACTTTATCCTCCATTTTGTCACACATGACAAAACTACATATATGCTTTGCGGTTGTCTATATGTATGTATTTGTATACCTAGTTATACACTGCCTATTCCAATTGAAATGCTTTCTCCTCATTAGAATTTCTGGAAATCTGAAAATATTATGATTGTCATTTGAATCTCTGCTCTGAATGGATCTTTTCCTAAAATATTGCTTACTTCCCTTGTTTAAAGTGTCTGTGCTTGTATGTCATCTTCTGTCACAGCAATTATCTTTTATCATTGCTAATGTTTTACAGTTGTCTGTCCAGTAGAATTCAAGCTCCTAGAAGTTAAGAATATTATTTTTTTCTTTTGAAACTGACCCAGTAGTCCAATAGATTTTTTTTTTTTTTTTTTGTATAAACATAGAAATGGACCCTTCTGGTCTTAAGGCTTAAAATTTATATTTATTTTATCTGAGTTTCTTCCTCAGGAAAGGATCCCCAAGTCTCTCAAAAAGTATCAAAGAACTGAAACTTACCAGATCATCTCATCCAGATTGTGAGACACCAGGCCCATCATTCATCATGATTGCTTCCCTAGGCCTCCAGAGTTCCTGTTTTCCTACACATTGTTACATTTCTTCCCTACTATATTAACACCTAATGTTAGTTGCTGGGGAGAAGGATCTGAGACGGGAGCTCCTGTTTGCTCAGCTGCAGCACCTGATTAAAGCCTTCTTCCTTGGCAATACTTGTCTTCTCACTCGTTGACTTTCTGTGCAGTGAGTAGCAGGACCTAAACCAAACCCCTGGTTGTTCGGTAACACTTTCATTTCCAAACAGACTATTAAACTTTCAGTACATATTTGCATAATACATAGTATGAAGTCAAAATATTTTCAGAATGTTATAGAACAGGACAGGCACTAGGTGATGAGAACTTCTCTAGGACAGGCACTGCATCTCAATGTATATAGTGTCACCTTGAGGTGGGATAGAGATCAAATCTAGTAGACAACATTGTATTGAGTCCTAATTACAACTTGAATGTTAACTATGGTAATGTAAAATTTTCAGATTAATTTAGTTTCAACATTCCTTGTTTACATTATCTTTCAAAAGTAGAGTGACAATAGTTACCGGATCTATACAAAAGTGATTCTAGGCCATAAAAATATTTTTTCCACATATAATGTAGGTGTGGAAAGTTTAGTCCCCTATATAAGTGATCTCGCCAATGTGTGGCACACATTCTTCAATTTTATTCCACTGAAGAGTAGGAATAAATTATATTTCTGCCATTCTAAATAAAATAGAAAGAATGAGTCTTTACAAGTATTTATATTACGGATTTACTCTAATATCCTCATGTAGCCTCTATACAAGAAAACCTGATGTGTCTTAAGCATAGTGCCTAGTACAGATTTGGTGTTCTGTAAATTTTGCTTAGTTTAATTAATATGCAAAACAGTGTAGCTTTTATTATTTTTGTAAAAATATAAAATTATTTTTATAATAGTAAATAATGTTCTTAAAAGAGAATAGGCATGAAGCAATAATCTTATTCCCCATTGTTTTTACTATCCATTTCATTCAAACCTTCACTCACAAATCATTACTGAGAATTCATGAGTCAGATGCTCCTCTCACATGTATGGAGAAACAAAATCCCTAAGATTTATTTCTTAAAGAAGTTACATTCTAGCAAGAATAGTTTCATTAATAAACATGTGTTAGTAAATTATATGAAGCATAAGAATAGTAATAAAACTACAGAATATATGAAAATGAAGAGCAGAGTAGGAACAATCATTGGAAGTGAAGCTGGTGGGGTGAAACAGATTGCAATAGAAAATCTGTGGTGTTTTCTTGCTGCTTTGGTTGACACCATTTACTATATTCAAAATCATGATCATTACCTTGCTAAGTTTTCTTAAATACTAAAAACTATCTTAATAAGAACTCAGTTCCGTATTTCCATACATCTGTAGAGAAGAAAACAACTGCTTTTACTATTGAAATTTTTGAGTTCCTTAAATGAGATATATATTGGTTGAATTGACCAAATCAACTAGCCCTTTTAAGTAGTATTGAAAACCTCATATTCCACAATCAACTTTGTGAGGCAATAAACAGGGACAGGCTGGGTTATACATTATAAAAGGATAAACTATCTCTCCTTTCTGGTAGTAGTGTAAACTTCTTAGCATTTAGTCAAAGTGACTATTTCTTCAATATGTTTTTTTCCCGAAGATAACTTAATATAGTTCCACTAGACATGTGGTTTTCAAAGTACGTTCTCCAGACTTATAGGGATTTCAGTTACTATTTATTGAACACTCATTTCTTGTAGGGACATTATGTATTTTAAGTAATTTATCTCATTAATTCTTCAGAATTGTCATGTGGTAATTATCTTATAATCCTTTTACAATCGAAGAAATCAGGTTTCAAGGAAGTTAAGGAACTGTCTACAGTTATACTTAGATTAACGGGGCTGAAACATAAATCCAGCCTATCTGACTCCAAAGTTAATGGCCTTTTCACTACAGCTTCAAATATTCTTTGTTTTCTACATTCTTCTTTTAATTCTAATAGCAACTGAAATAGTTCTAAACAGAATGGAAGCCTGATCTTGATATATCTGTACTATTCTCATTTTCACACTTTAGGTTCTTATGTAGGACAAAGATAAAAATTCAATTTTTCTTGAATTTTTGCAACAGTTGAGTCATTTTTATATGTGAAGAATACTTTCCTAAAATAAGAAACAAGTGCCCATTTCTTTCATTACTCTTTTATGGTGTCACAGATTTGCTAATTAGCTCTCTCTCCCAACTCCTGTGACATTTTACTCTGACTTAGGTCACAGTGACTCACACATGAAAGTCAGTGAGTGAAATGGTGATGCCCAAAAAGGATAGTCAATGATGAAATACGATAATATTTTTTTCAAACGGTTGAATAATATAACCTTATCTGCATTAATTTTCCAGTGCTATTATCTTTAGAATGAATCACCTGTCAAGGCTCATGTGTTAAATTTGACTCTTTTACTGCAAGCTACTACATTCATTTATAATTAATCTTACTAAATGTGGGGTAAAAGGATCAAAAGTTGTATTATACTAGTAATCATATGCCTTGTTTGCAACAAAAAATAGTATAAATTATTTATTCCAGGCATTGTGTGTATATGCATGCATTTGCGTGTACTCTCATTTATTCTTAAACTTACACCAAAAGATTTTAGTGATGAAGAAAAATAAAAACAGGGTTACTGACCCATATACCTAGAGATACTAAGTTACATGGCTGGAAATCAGACCTATGTTTTCACACTATAAATGTATCATCTACTACACTATCTCTCCTTTCTGGTAGTATGTAGACTTCTTAGCATTTAGTCAAAGTGACTATTTCTTCAATATGCTTTTTTTTCCCCAAAGATAACTTAATATGGTTCCACTAAACATGTGGTTTTCTAAGTAAGTTCTCCAGACTTATGCGGATTTCAGAGAAACTTTTGTGTCCAGAATTGGTGGGTTCTTGGTCTCACTGACTTCAAGAATGAAGCTGCGGACCCTCGCGGTGAGTGTTACAGTTCTTAAAGATGGTGTGCCTGGAATTTGTTCCTTCTGATGTACGGACGTGTTCAGAGTTTCTTCTTTCTGGTGGGTTCATGGTCTCGCTGGCTTCAGGAGTGAAGCTTAAGAGCTTCCTGGTGAGTGTTACAACTCTTAAGGTGGCCTGTCTGGAGTTGTTCGTTCCTCCCAGTGGGTTCGTGGTCTCGCTGGCCTCAGGAGGAAGCTGCAGACCTTCGCAGTGAGTGTTACAACTCATAAAGGCAGCATGGACCCAAAGAGTGAGAAGCAGCAAGATTTATTGCAAAGAGCTAAAGAACAAAGCTTCCACAGTGTGGAAGAGGACCCCAGGGGGTTGCAGGCTGCTGGCTTGGGCAGTCCACTTTTATTCCCTTATCTGACTCCACCCACATCCTGCTGATTGGCCCATTTTATAGAGAGCTGATTGGTCCATTTTACAATGCTTTAGCTAGACACAGAGTCCTAGACAGAAAAGTTCTCCAAGTCCCCACTAGGTTAGCTAAATACAGAGTACTGATTGGTGTATTTACAAGCCTTGAGCTAGACACAGAGTGCTGATTGGTGTATTTACAAACCTTAAGCTAGACACAGAGTGCAGATTGGTGAATTTACAATCCCTTAGCTAGACACAAAAGTTGTCCAAGTCCCCACTAGACTCAGGAGCCCAGCTGGCTTCACCTAGTGGATCCTGCACCAGGCCGCAGCTGGAGCTGCCTGTGAGTCCCACACCATGCACCTGCACTCCTCAGTCCTTGGGCAGTTGATGGGACCAGGCACTGGGGAGCAGGGGGCGACACTCCTCGGGGAGGCTCTGGCTGCACAGGAGCCCACCGCCAGGGGGGAGGTTCGGGCATGGCAGGTTGCGGTCCCGATCCCTGCCCTGTGGGGAGGCAGCTGAGGCCCAGCGAGGATTGGGGGACCCAGCACACCCTCCAAGCTGCTGGCCCAGATGCTAATCCCTCCGCAGCTGCTACAAGTGCGAGTGTGGGGCCTGCTGAGCCCATGCCCACCCAGAACTCAGGCTGGCCCAGGAGCGTGGTGGAGCCCAGGTTCCCGCCAGCACCTCTCACTCCACACCTCCCCACAATCAGAGGGAGCCGGTTTGGGCCTTGGCCAGCCCAGAGAGGGGCTCCCACAGTGCAGTGGCAGGCTCAAGGGCTCCTTAAGTGTGGCCAGAGTGAACCCCGAGGCCAAAGAGGCACTGAGAGCAAGCGAGGGCCGCCAGAACGTTGTCACTTCTCACTTTCAGGGAACTGCTTTGTCACAACAATTTTCATAATAACACTAACACATTATTTGTCTTTCTCACTGTGCTAGCATTTACACTAATTGTACAAAAGCAACGGTGGAAAAATGGTGCCTTAGGCATCAAACTATATGATCACTGCATTCTTTACCTCTACACACTAACAGTAAAAATAATATCAATAAGCAATAAATCATAAACTGCTAGATAACCAAACAAGCAAAAGCTACTTATAAGTTGCATACATTGATAAAGAAAGAAAAATGTATTAATCATATCAACTCTTGACTCTTGAGCACTTACTTTTAACATTCTGCTTGAAAAATGGGAAGTGCACAGGAAGCACATCTGCTGCAAACAAGAGTACAGTATTATTCACCAATAAAGAACTTGTATGATTGTTTCGAGTTGTGAAATGAACTAACTGCTCTTTTTATGCAGTATCATTTTTATTTGAAATAATGACTGAGAGTCAAACATTTATTCAGATTTGGGTAATCAGCTGAAATGTTCTTGAGAACAAATGAAGTAAACTTGTCATTTCACACACAAAAAAACCGATAATGACTAAGGATAAAATTCCAGCTTCTGAGAAAAAGCTCTAATTTGGAAAAATTATCTTTGTCTTAATGAATTTGACAGCTTCCTAAGACATAGTACAAAAATTTCAGATATCAGATTCTACATCTTATCTAATTTTTAAGAAACCACTACTGAGAAAGTTGTTGAATTTTGGTGTAGTATCAAAGTACAACATCCATCATGTTCTAAAAAAGGCTACCAAAATATGTATTTTTTAACTACATATCTGTGTATCTGGATTTTTTGGTTTTTTTCATGTTGCAGGACTTTCCCTTAGTTCAGCTGAAGACAGCGTCCTTGTCTGTCCCAAAGCCATGAAAATTTAGGCTCACAGATGATTGGAGAAGGTGAGTAAAGCAGGGTTTTGTTGGGTGAAAAAGAAGAAAACAGGGAAACAGGGACTCTTTCAAGGCCAGAGTACCTCCACTAGAGCACTTCCCACCTGCAGTTTGAATCCCAGATTCCACACAGAGAGAGAAAGGACTGGGCTCATCCCCACTGTAAATGTTGTGAACTTCATGAGACTTCACCTCAGTGGGCAGGCTAGTTAGGGTTTCTCCAGGGACCCCCTCCCACCTGGCTGTCTCAATGCCCACTCTGAAGAAGTACATCTAACTGCCTTTAGACTAAGGGTAAGGATGAAAATCATTATTAACCACTTCCTGCTGACAGGGGGCACTGTTTTGGGGGAATGGCAGTCAGAGCTCCCTCAGAGGCCCAGCAGAAGGGGCCATCGTCACAGGCTCTGGTTTAATGACAGTCAAACTAGGTCATTAGAACACATGTATCAAAATGCAACAAAGGGAGGGGTAAGGACAGCTCAAAAATTCTGAGGCCTTTCACCATTTTGCACAGGGAGAAGGGAGGGGAAAAGCCCAACTGGTTGAAAAAACCTTTACTCTTTTGCAAGCATGTTGGATTTCTGGGGTCCCTTCCCCTGAGCTCAATCCTAAGCCAACCAATTTAAGGTTTGGGAAATTAACTCCTAGTTTGGAGGATGCGTGAGAGGAGTGTCCAGTAGTACAGAGACATGATTGCCTATCAGTGAAGAGAGGACAGAAGAGAAGAAAGGAAAGAAACAGGTGTTTTTTCAAAGGAGTCCCAGGAGTTCTGGTTGCATTCTAAAGGAGTACAGACTGAAGATCAATGTCTACTCATATAGAAAAACAGAGGAGACATCACTGGTTCCCTTCTCTTCCTAGCAGATTTCTGGGGTACATGAGAGAGAGGGCAAAGAGCATCGTACTCTTTCCCTTCTTTGGCCTTGCATCCCTGAGTCCCAGCGACCTTGGCAGGTCACTTTCTAACAGCTCTAGGAGTGCAAAAGCAGCTTGTACCCATGAAACGTGGGGGCCTAGAGACTAGGAATTATGTGATCTCACCTAAATCTCCTTCCCACCTACTGTCAGTAGCCTTGGAGTTCCCTAGACCTCATTTATACCATGGATACTAACATGGCTTTTATCCATGAAACAGGAAGCTTGGACTTGGCTTAATAGGCAGGAATCAGCCACACTTACCTGTGCTGTGCCTTTTAACCTCTGTTGTCATTTGCCTCTGGGTTCCTCAGATCTAGTTCCCCCCACCACCCCCGGGCTTTGACCCGAAGTTTGTAATTGAGTTTTGGACTGAGATATGTCTCGGGGGGTTGCATAGATGCCTTATCATAAGCCAAATACTAAGATGAAACTGTGGAACTGAGTCCTCCACTAACAAGGGAGAGAAAAGGATGTCTTGTGACACACCCAGCTAACTGGTGGCTATAGTTATGCTTGCTAGGATTTGGGTACATGGTGCTTGTCTTTGGTTAGTTCCCTTTGTTTTACTTTCCCAAAAAGGAAACCTCTGGGTGATGGGCACCCTATTTCCACCACTTGGCAGGATTTGCAGGATAATTGCTCAGAATTATAATATTAATCCAGATTTTTACATTACCCATCCCTCTTGTTCTTTCTGAGCTGCAGTCAGAGATTGCTGGTTGGTTCACAGGAACAAACAGGGTTCATCTAAAATGTAGGCAAAACCTTAACTAGTGAGTTTAAAATTTAATGATGGCTGGGCATGGTGGCTCACAACTGTAATCCCAGCACTTTGGGAGGCTGAGGTGGGTGGATCACCTGAGGTTGGGAGTTTGAGACCAGCCTGACCAACATGGAGAAACCCCATCTCTACTAAAAATCAGCCAGTCATGGTGGCACATGCCTGTAATCCCAGCTACTTGGAAGTTGGAGGCAGGAGAATTGCTTGAACCTGGGAGGCAGAGGTTGCAGTGAGTTGAGATTACACCATTGCATTCCAGACTGGGCAACAAGAGCGAAACTGCATCTCAAAAAATAAAATAAAATAAAATAAAAAAACAATGACAAATGTGTAAGTTTTGAAACAGTTTCCCTCTCCAGTCCTGATTTTTGTTAAAAAAAAAAAAACATAATAGGACTGAGTTGTTTGCAAAACAGACTTGAGTCTTATTCTTGGCCTGGTAATTGGTATAAAATGCAGCAAGAGTAACTATTTCTACATAGGCCTTTTGAATTGGCTTTGATGGAAATTTGTTACATAAAGAATCTCAGATAAGACCTTTTAAATCTGAGACTAACCACGGGTTTGTATTCTCAAACACCTGTGAGTTGGGTGATTCTCTCCTTTTAAGGTCCCAAGATAAACTTAGAGCTCCTAGACCTGTTAGAAAGTGACATTATTTACTGACCACAGGACAGGAACCCTGTACAGGGACTGTGTACATGAGAGTATGAGGCCAGTTTCTCCATTGGCTTGTTACTGGCTCTGCAAGTTGAGATTTACTCCCTAAAGGGAAGCATACTCTTTCAGTCAAAGCCTTAGTAAAGTATCCATTGTCGCGAATTGCATCCTGTTGCTAAAGAAAAATGGATTCTTATCGCACTGATGCAAAGATTTATATAACCATAAAGTTAAGAATACTCACAGATAGGTTCTAAATTCTGGAGGAACCAGGCAGAGAGAAACAAACATGCTCTGAATTTTGATTATAGGAGTATAACTTGCTTAATTATTAAAGGTCATTAATAGTTGAAAATAAGTTTGTTTGATGCTAAAAATCAAGGATAAGCAATATTACAAGCGAAGGTTAAAAAGATTGCTTCAGCTTTCTGAGTTCAGTCCACTTAAACTTCTTTTGCTTGACATTTGTGAATGTTTCAGCTTTTTATTAGTTCTGTATATTTTCCTTTATTAAAATGTTACAGTCTCCTAAGTTATCTAAAGTTTGTATTTGAGAGTACCCCTTAAAGTTCTATAGCTTATTACAAACTATGTTTTGAAAAGTATTAAAATAAGACAACAATTATCCATTAAGAGCAAAATGTCCAGGGTAATTACAGTTAGAAACACAATTGACAAGCTTGGTTATCTCCGTGGTTTACAACAACATAACAAAAACCTTAATTATGTTTGATAGCATATACTCAGAGATTAGAACTTTAGAAATCCCATATAATTTTGGAACATATTTCAGCGTTACTCATCAAGATATAACCTAAAGAAGACTGAAACATCATTTTGGCAATCCCATGTACCTAAACATGTCAAATACTCTTGTTTACCTCTCTTTTCTAAACACTTCAGAGGCCCTCTGAAGTATCAGGAAAGCCAGAAGCCAGGGAAGACAATTTTGAAACTGATGTTTGATTTTGAGAATCACTTGATATTATGATATATAATTCCAGATTACAATACATTATTTTGCCAAAATGATGACTCAGACATTTTAAAGAAGCAAAAACCTTATATAACCCTTTATAAATTATGCCAAATAGCAGATTAGCATTTTAAGAATACCCTGTTGTGCTTTTATTTCAATGCTCAATTTACAGGAAAACCATATAATACCCTTTTTTTGAATTTAGTCAATATGTTCACACAGAAGACTTCTTTTGCAAGATTAATTTCCACAATTTTTCCACCACTTCTTTGAACCATCAGCTTTTTCCTCATTTAACTCAAAACCATCCTTTAACCCTAGGTAGAAGTTTTTATTTCCATGCCTTCTTACAACATTTTACTAAAAAGACACATTTTACTGTTTTTATACACCTTGCATGCACATCTATTTCTCATAGGTTCAGTTAACTGCCAGCAATTTTTAACTTTAAGGTAAAACTTGGTAAGTTGCTTTAATTGTGTGCTGACTGCAGCCAAGATTTGTCTTCTTAAGAGTATGGTTAGTTTCCTATGTTTTTAGGCCTTACCATTTGTGAAGTCAGCAAGTAAAAGAGTTCTCAAAATCTAAAAATGAGTTTATAACCTTAAAACATTTAGCAACCCTGGGCTCTGACCTGCATAATTTAGCCCACCTATTTACACTTTAGTGACACTTGCATTTTACCAATACTCTTTAAGGTTGTTTTATTTCTCAAAGATTAATATCAGGTAAACTGAAAGGTACCGCAGCTTTTATCTTTCCTTTAAAAAAAAATACTTGATCCAAGCACTTTCCTTTAGGCCAAATTAGAACTCATTTTACAGACATCATACACAGTACACACACAGACAGGCAGAAGAAAGCCCAGTTGCTGGGTGGGGCCCTTTAAGAGACAGGGCTAAAAGAACATGCAGATATCAAACAGAAAGAAACTTATTCTATAAAGCAGGATTGCTAAACAAAGTCTTGCCACCTCACCAGCAGTTACAAGCCATGCCCCCAGGATGCAAAACAAGATGGAGGCTTAGAAGTTTGTTAGAAACCATACAGACATGCAAAGCACACCAGACTGGTCACAACCCAAGACCAGCCCCGCAAATCCTTTTTAACAATTAAAGCTTTACAGAACATATAAACAGTGATAGTTGGGGGGCCTGGCCTAGAAACGGGCGAAAACTTTAAAGGTTAAATGTTGACAGGGTGGAGAAGAGGAAAGAAAAAAAAAAAAGTTTAAAATACCTGGGGAAAAACCTCTTGTTCCTATGGAAGTGGTTTCTGCACCAGGGAGAAAAGTTACCATCTGGTGGAGCTGAATCTCTTGGCCAGGGAAGGAGAAGGTTCTAGCGGTTGATAGGGGAAAACACCAGACAGCAGCCCTGGGTGCCTTGGGTCCTTGGGTCCTGAGTCTAAGGCTGGCAAGGAGTGCAGGGTGAAGGGAAGCTGCTGCTCACCAGTTGGTCTTGAAAAGGGAAAGAAATGGCCATGAAAAGGCCCGGGAGCTGTGGGGGCTGGGAGAATGGTTTCTCCATCCTCAGAAGTCTCAGGATGAAAAGGCGTAGAAGCAACAGTGAGAGGTTTTGAGCTCACGTTTCGCTAACAGCTTCTCCAGCCCCATGTTGGGCACCAAAAATGTTGCAGGACTTTCCCTTATTTCAGCTAAAGATGAGGTCCTTGTCCATCCCACGGCTACAAAAAATTTAGGCTCGTAGATGGTTGGACAGGGTAAGTAAAGCAGGGTTTTACTGGGTGAAAAAGAAGAAAAGGGGGAAACAGGTATTCTTGCAAGGCCAGAGTCCCTCCGCTAGAGCCCTTCCTATTGGCAACTTAAATCCCACATTCCACACAGGAAGAGAAAGGGCCAGGCTCCTCCCTGCTGCAAAAGTCGTTAACTTCCCAAGGCTCCACCTCAGTAGACAGGCTGGTTGGAGTCTCTCTAGGGACCTCCTTCCACCTGGCTGTCTCATTCATATACTGCAACTAATACAGCATGATTCAATGGATTAAAACTGGAAGTACCTGTAAGAATTCATCTGTCTTTAATGAACCAGATATTAAAGTGTTTTCCATAAAAGTAAAAATTGTAGTCAATCTTTTTGTTAATGTTTTGGAAAATATATTAGCAAATATATTGTGTATGCTAACATGCAATATGTTTTTATTTAAAAATAGACATTGTTACACTATCAAAGTTTTAATTTTCTATATGATAAACATTGATAGATGCAACCCACATAAAGTCTGCAGTCCCTCAATATTTTTTAAGGTAAATTTAAACTCTTATTTCTGAGAAGCAATTTCTGAGCAATTTTTATTTCTGAGAGCTATTTCTTAGCTCAAGGTAGTAAGCTAAGAATTTACTAACAAAATTTAAGCTCCCTACTAATATCTTAAAAATCCACACAATGAAAATAGCAATATCCATCTACCTTAACAAAGTGACCTATAAAAGTAATAGAGAAACAATTATTACTAGAGAATGGAATCTATTAGGAATGTATTCTATTGGTGCAAAGTAATTGCAGTTCTTGCTACTGCCACAGTTACTTTTGCACCAACCTAATAAGTTTTTACTTAATAAATAAGAACACGTGAATAAACACAAAATGGGATTAGGAAAAAAGTTTCTATTCATGTATAACTTTAGAAAAAGCAAGATTCAATGAGATAGAATATTTTATTAATACAATAAAGGATATATATGTAAAAACAATCAAACTATATGTATGTAGAAAAAATTAACGGCTATATCATTAAGGAATCCTAAAAGAATGCTGACAGTTTGATTTATATCTGAACGTGATAGCCAATGGAGTAAGACAAAATATATATTTCAGACTTAGAAAGGAAAAACTAAATATATTAGTCTGTTTTCACAGTGCTATAAAGAACTGTCTAAGACTGGACAATTTCGAAGGGAAAGAGGTTTAATGGACTCACAGTTCTGCATGGCTGTGTAGACTTCAGAAAAGTTACAATCATGGCAGAAGTCAAAGGGAAAGCAAGGAATCTTTTTCACAAGGCTACAGGAGGGAGAATGAATGCAGGCGGAACTACCAAACACTTTTAAACTATCACATCTCGTGAGAACTCACTCACTATCCCAAGTACAGCATAGGGAAAACTGCCTGCATGATTCAATTACCTCCACCTGGTCTCTCCCTTGACCCCTTGATACTTGGAGATTATGGGGATTAAGCGGATTGCAATTCAAGATGAGATTTTGGGTGGGGACACAGCCAAACTATATTACCAAATTATCATTTAGTGAGAAAATCCAAGAAATTGACAAAAATTATTTTTGAATAAATTTAACATACTAGCCAATACAGTGAGACAAGAAAAAATAAATAGCTAAAATTTTTATAAATAATTTTATAAGCAAATTATGAATAATTTTATAAGCAAATTATGAAGAAAATTTTTTTTCAAATTTATAGAAGAAAAATTATCATCTACCTAGGAAATGATTGTTTTTAGAGAATTTCATGAGGTTATTGGTTATAAAATATTATACACAAAATCAAAACACTTTCTATATACTTGTAATAATTAGGTATTAAACATTATGACAGAAATTCCTGAGTAAATCACACAGCTTGAACATGCTTACTTCCACGCCCTGTCACAATGGAAGTAATTTAATAGTTTACGGCATTAATTTACAAAGACAGAGGAAATGGGATTGGTGAGAGATGAGAGCAAAGAAAAGGATAGTTTTAGAACCTGGAGAGCAGGTGGATCACATAAGAAAAAGACACCTGCTTCTGGTAGAAGCCAAGAGACAAGCCCTGAGGCTGTATGAGTTCAAGCAGGAATGAGGCCTCAGGTGCCACTGAAGGTGAAATGTCAGGTGGAAATGATAACAGTTCTCACTGAATTTCTAGTCTTAAAAAAAAAAAAAAAGTAAAGCCTGGAATTTCTGGCCCCTCCTCCTATGTGTGAGAAAAGACCCTAATATGGAAAAGGGAACCCAGAGAAAGCAAAGTAGGGGCAGGGAGGAAAAATCATGCTCAAAGGCAATATGATTAATATCCTCAGAGACTTTTTTTTAAAAAAAGAGATATTGTATTCTTAAAAGAAAAGGATAACATTCAAAAACACTAATGGAGTTGGGCACCATGGCTCCAGCCTCTAATCCTGCACTCTGGGACTCTGAGAGACCAAGGTAGTTGGATCACTTCAGGCCAGGAGTTCAAGACCACCCTGGGCAAGATAGTATGACCCCACTCCATCTCTACACAAAATTAGCTTGACATGGTGGCACACAACCCGTAGTTGCAGCTACTCTGGCTGAGACAGGAGGAGTGTTTGAGCTCAGGAATTGAAGGTTACAGTGAGCTATGATGGCACCAATGCATTCCAGCTCAGGCAATAGCACAAACAATACCCTGTCTCTAAAACAAAACAAAATTGAGGACAGCCCTTATAAAGGTAAAGAAATAAAAGACAGAGGAAAAAGATATTACATGGATTATTTTTTAAGAAGGCTATTAAATAGAACTTTTAAAAAGAACAATACAATTCAAGAAAGAAAAAAGAGAGAGCAGATAGCAATGGAAGTGGAGGAGAGGGAACTATGAGAAATGAAGACCCACTGCATGCTCAGAAGATTTAATAAGGAAAAAGGAAAATTCACACCAAGATATCTCATCATAAAATTTCAGAATACCTAGAGAGGGAAGTTTTCACATTCTGAAATTTTAGAAAGAAAATGTCATTGCATAGAAGTTATCATTAAAATACCATCATTTAATATTGTATAACTGTACAGGTGTTTCCATTGAGGAAATATGAGGGAAGAATACAAGGGACTCTTTACAATTTTTGCAATTTCCTGTGGGTCTATAATTATTTCAAAATAAAAAGTTTACAAGATTTATTCAGACACTGCAACAGCAACACTGGAAGCTAGAGGACAAAAAGGATGATCAAGGAAAGCAATATACAATGGAGTCATCAGTTATAAATAATAATAATGTCATAATAATATAAGCAGTGAATATTAATTTAACTAAAATGTTTGGGATAGGTGGCATATATAAGAGAGTATGATAGGAATCTGCAGATAAGACATGAAATTCAAAATTCAAAAATGGCGATGTGATTATGTCTTTTAGAAATATAGAAGTAAAAACAAAAATAAAAAGCTAAAAGATTGGAAATGGTTTCCTCCAGATTCGGGCCAAGTGGAGCAAAGTGTTCTCATTTCTCATTTTAAGAGTGATTTGACTCTCTAAATTATGTTCATGAAATGTTTTGAATAATATTAGATTAAATTGAAAATAAAATATAAAGAAACGTTTAGGTTCCCTTGACAGAAAGTGAGAAACACCTAATTCATCCACCCTTGACTTCTCATTTTAATAGCAGTGAAAGCACTTTTTTTTTTTTTTTTAACTATACTTCAAGTTCTGCGGCACATGTGGAGAATTTGCAGGTTTGTTACATAGTTATACATGTGCCATGGTGGTCTCCTGCACCCATCAACCTGTTATCTACGTTAGGTATTTTTCCTAACGCTATCCCTCCCCCAGCCTCCTAACCATTGAAAGGCCCCAGTGTGTGTTGTTCTCCTCCTGTGTCCATGTGTTCTCATTGTTCAACTCCCACGTATAAGTGAGAACGTGCAGTATTTGGTTTTCTGTTCTTGTGTTAGTTTGCTGACAACAATGGTTTCCAGCTTCATCCATGTCCCTGCAAAGGACATGATCTCATTCGTTTTTTATGGATGCGTAGTGTTCCATGGTGTATATGTACCACATTTTCTTTATCCAGTCTATCATTGATGGGCATTTGAGTTGGTTAAATGCCTTTGTTACTGTAAATAGTGCTGCAGTAAACATATGTGTGGATGTGTCCTTATAGTAGAATAATTTATATTTCTTCGGATATATACCCAGTAACAGAATTGCTGGGTCAAATGGTATTTCTGGTTCTAGATCTGGGAGGAATTGCCACACTGTCTTCCACATAGTTGAACTAATTTACATTCCCACCAATAGTATAAAAGCATTCGTATTTCTCCACAGCCTCGCCAGCATCTGTTGTTTCTTGACTTTTTAATAATCGCCATTCTGACTGGCATTAGATGGTATCTCATTGTGATTTTGATTTGAATTTTTCTAATGATCAGTGATGTTGAGCTTTTTTTCATAAGTTTGTTAGCCACATAAATGTCTACTTCTGAGAAGTGTCTGTTTATATACTTTCCCCACTTTATGATGGGGTTGTTCTTTCTCTTTCCTGATTGCCCTAGTCAGAACTTCCAGTACTATGTTGAATAGGAGTAGTAAGGGAGGGCATCCTTGTCTTGTACCAGTTTTGAAAGAGAATGCTTCCAGTTTTTGCCCATTCAGTATCATATTGGCTGTGGTTTGTCAAAAATAGCTCTTATTATTTTGAAATACATTCCATCGATACCTAGTTAGTTGAGAGTTTTTAGCATGAAGAGGTGTTGAAATTTCTCGAAGGCCTTTTCTGCATCTATTGAGATAATCATGTGGTTTTTGTCATTGGTTCTCTTTATGTGATGGATTACGTTTATTGATTTGAGTATATTGAACCAGCCTCGCATCCCAGCTATGAAGCTGACTTAATTGTGGTGGATAAGCTATTTGATGTGTTGCTGGATTCGGTTTGCTAGTATTTTATTGAAGATTTTTGCATCAATGTTCACCAGGGATATTGGCCTGAATTTTTCTTTTTTTGTCGTGTCTCTACCAGGTTTTGGTATCAGGATGATTCTGCTCTCATAAAATGAGTTAGGGAGGATTCTCTTTTTTCTATTGTTTGGAATAGTTTCAGAAGGAATGGTAAAAGTTCCTCTTTGTACCTCTGGTAGAATTTGGCTGTGAATCTGTCTAGTCCTGGACTTTTTTTGGTTGGTAGGCTATTAATTACTGCCCCAATTTGAGAACTTGTTATTGGTCTATTCAGTAATTTGACTAATTCCTGGTTTAGTCTTGGGAGGTGGTATGTGTTCAGAAATTCATCTATTGTTTCTAGATTTTCTAGTTTATTTGCATAGAGGTGTTTATAATATTCTGTGATGATAGTTTGTGTTTCTGTAGGATCAGAGGTGCCATCCCCTTTATCATTTTTTATTGCATCTATTTGATTCTTCTCTCTTTTTTATTAGTCTTGCCAGCGGTCTATCTATTTTGTTGATTTTAAATCTGGATTCATTGATTTTTTGAAGGGTTTTTCGTGTCTCTATCTCCTTCAGTTCTGCTCTGATATTACTTATTCCTTCTACTAGCTTTTGAATTTGTTTCCTTTTGCTTGTCTAGTTCTTTTAATTGTGATGTTAGGGTGTCAGTGTAGATCTTTCCTGCTTTCTCTTGTGGGCATTTAGTGCTACCAATTTCCCTCTACACACTGCTTTAAATACGTACCAGACAATCTGGTACATTGTGTCTTTATTCTCATTGGTTTCAAAGAACATCTTTATTTCTGCCTTCATTTTATTATTTACCTAGTAGTCACTCAGGAGCAGGTTGTTCAGTTTCCATGTAGTTGTGTAGTTTTGAGTGAGTTTCTTAATCCTGAGTTCTAATTTGATTGCACTGTGGTCTGAGAGACTGTTTGTTATGATTTCTGTTCTTTTGCATTCGCTGAGGAGTGTTTTACTTCCAATTATATGATCAATTTTAGAATAAGTTTGACGTGGTGCTGAGAAGAATGTATATTCTGTTGATTTGGGGTGGAGAGTTCTGTAGATGTCTATTAGGTCTGCTTGTTTCAGAGCTGAGTTCAAGTCCTGGATATCCTTGCTAATTTTCTGTCTCTTCCATCTGTCTAATATTGACAGTGGGGTGTTAATATCTCTCACTATTATTGTGTGGGAGTCTAAGTCTCTTTGTAGGTCTTTACGAACTTGCTTTATGAATCTGGGTGCTCCTGTGTTGGGTGTATATATATTTAGAATAGTTAGCTCTTCTTGTTGAATTGATCCCTTTACCATTATGTAATAGCCTTTTTGTCTCTTTTGACTTTCATTGGTTTAAAGCTTGTTTTGTCTGAGACTAGGATTGCAACCCCTGCTTTTTTTAGCTTTCCATTTGCTTGGTAGATCTTCCTCCATCCCTTTATTTTGAGCCTTTGTGTGTCTTTGCATATGAGATGGGTCTCCTGAATATAGCACACTGATGAGTCTTGACTCTTTATCCAATTTGCCAGTCTGTGTCTTTGAATTAGGGCATTTAGCCCATTTACATTTAAGGTTAATATTGCTATGTATGAATTTGATCCTGTCATTATGATGCTAGCTGGTTGTTTTGCCTGTTAGTTGATGCAGTTTCTTCATAGCATCGATGGCCTTTACAATTTGGCATGTTTTTGCAGTGGCTGGTACTTGTTGTTCCTTTCCATGTTTAGTGCTGCCTTCAGGAGCTCTTGTAAGACAGGCCTGTTGGTGACAAAATCTCTCAGCATTTGCTTGTCTGTAAAGGATTTTATTTCTCCTTGGCTTATGAAGCTTAATTTGACTGGATATGAAATTCTGCATTGAAAATTCTTTTCTTTAAGAATGTTGAATATTGGCCTCCATTCTCTTCTGGCTTGTAGGGTTTCTGCTGAGAAATCCACTGTTAGTCTGATGGGTTTCCCTTTGTGGGTAACCTGACCTTTCTCTCTGGCTGCCCTTAACATTTTTTTTCTTCATTTCGACCTTGGAGAATCTGACAATTATGTGTCTTGGGGTTGCTATTCTTGTAGAGTATCTTTGTGGTGTTCTCTGTATGTCCTGAATTTGAATGTTTGCCTGCCTTGCCAGTTGGGGAAGTTCTCCTGGGTAATATCATGAAGAGTGTTTTCCAACTTGGATACATTCTCCCCGTCACTTTTCAGTAACACCCATCAAACATAGATTTGGTCTTTTCACACAGTCCTGTATTTCTTGGAGGCTTTGTTCATTTCTTTTCATTTTTTTTTTTGTTTTGTTTTTTTCTAGTCTTGTCTTCTGTCTTTATTTCACTGAGTTTATCTTCAATCTTTGATATATTTTCTTCCACTTGATTGATTCAGCTATTGATACTTGAGTATGTGTCACGAAGTTCTCGTGCTGTGTTTTTAGCTCCATCAGGTCATTGATGTTCTTCTCTAAGCTGGTTATTCTAGTTAGCAATTTGTCTAACCTTTTTTCCAGGTTCTTAGCTTCCTTGCTTTGGGTTAGAACTTGCTCCTGTAGCTCGGAGAAGTTTCTTGCTACTCACCTTCTGAAGCCTACTTCTGTTAATTCGTCAAGCTCATTCTCCATCCAGTTTTGTTCCCTTGCTGGCAAGGAGTTGTGATCCTTTGGAGGAAAAAAAAGTTCTGGTTTTCAGAATTTTCAGCCTTTTTGTGCTGGTTTTTCACCATCTTCATGGATTTCTCTACCTTTGGTCTTTGATGTTGCTGATATTGACACTATTCCTTTCCGTTTGTTAGTTTTCCTTCTAATAGCCAGGCCCCTCTGCTGCAGGTCTGCCGGATATTGCTGGAGGACCACTCCAGACCCTGTTTGCCTGGGTATAACCAGCAGAGGCTGCAGAATAACAAAGATTGCTGCCTCTTCCTACCCAGAGAAGCTTCATCCCAGAGGGGCACCTGCCAGATGTCAGCAAGAGCTCTCCCGTATGAGGTATCTGTTGGCCCCTACTGGGAGGTGTCTCCCAGTCTGGATACACCGGGGGTCAGGGACCCACTTGAGGAGGCAGTCTGTCCCTCACCAGAGCTTGAACAACTGACTGGGAGAACCGCTGCTCTCTTCAGAGCTGTCAGGCAGGTACATTTAAGCTGTCTGAAGTTGCGCCCACAGCCGCCCCTTCCCCCAGGTGATCTGTCCCAGGTAGCTGTGGTGGGCTCCACCCAGTTCAAACTTCCCAGCAGCTTTGTTTATACTGTGAGGGTAAAACCGCCTACTCAAGTCTCACCAGTGGTGGATGCCCCTCCCACCACCAAGCTGGAGCGTCCCAGGTCAACTTCAAACTGCTGTGGAGCAGCGAGACTGTCAAGCCAGTGGATCTTAGCTTGCTGGACTTCATGGAGGAGGGACCTGACTAGCCAGGCACCAAAAGGAATCTCCTGGTCTGCTAGTTACAAAGACCATGGGAAAGGCACACTATCTGGGCCAGAATGCACCATTCCTCCTGATACAGTCTCTCACGGCCTCCCTTGGTTAAGAAAGGGAAATCCTCTGATCCCTTCTGCTTCATGGGTGAGGCGATGCCCCACCCTGCTTCGGCTCACCCTGCGTGCATGAGTTGCACCCACTGTCCAACCAGTCCCAGTGAGATGAACCAGGTACCTCAGTTGAAAATGCAGGAATCACCTGCCTTCTGTGTTGATCTTGCTGGGAGCTGCAAACTGGAGATGTTCCTATTCAGGCATTTTGCCAGCTACCCTCTGGCCCTCAGTATTTTTTAAGAGCAAAAAGCAGTCCTGAGACCAAAGGTTTGAATGCTTGGTACTAGACATGAGATCCTTTAAAGATGGTCTTTTTCTTCCCCTTTTCAATTTGATATGTGTATTATAATTTTTGAAAATTGCAGAAGTTAATAAATATTGAGTAGAAAAATAAATACAGTTTTCCCTCAGTATTGGTGTGGGATTGGTTCCAGGACTTCCTGCTAATGCCAAAATGAGAAGCTGCTCAAGTCAATGATATAAATTAACATAGTATTTGCACATAACCTACATACAACCTCCTGTATACAGTTCTTTAAATCATGTCCAGATTACTGTAATACCTAATACTATGCTTACACATCATTTCATTTGTGTGGATTCAATGCAGTACCTGGTGAGGAAGAATTCAAGTTTTGCTTTTTGGAACTTTGTAGAATTTTTTATCTGCAGTTGATTGAATCCATTGATGTGGAACACACACATATAGAGGACCAACTATATTGTAACTTTAAAAAATGTGTTTCCAATGGCATATTGTTTTTCTGCATAGGGCTAATTGATCCATTTCTTAAATTGGTATGGCTTTCTGGCAAGATTTAGTTTCTACTGATGTATTCAAAATATAGTAAATATGGGCCAGGTGTGGTGGCTCACGCCTGTAATCTCAGCACTTTGGGAGGCCGAGGTGGGTGGATCACCTGAGGTCAGAAGTTCAAGATCAGCCTAGCCAACATGATGAAACCCCCTGTCTAGTAAAAATACAAAAATTAGCTGGGCACGGTGGTATGTGCCTGTACTTCCAGCTACTCGGGAGACTGAGGCAGGAGAATTGCTTGAACCTGGGAGACAAGGTTGCAGAGAGCCAAGATCATACTTCTGCACTACAGGCTGGGTGACAGAGTGAATCTCCATCAAAAATATGTATATGTATATGTGTGTGTGTGTGTGTGTGTAGTAAATATGAATCTAATGGAGAAAAATATGTGAATATGTATGTCCCATGTGTGCAGGCATAGGTAAATGCGCTAGCAGTAGGGACCTGCAAAGAAGAAAAGTAAGTAAGACAGTTAATAACAACCATGCATATTATCCTACATTAAAGGATTGTCTAAAACCTCAGGAGGAGATTATATCACTAACTCTGTAGTGTTCATAATACTTCATATAGAAGAAATGCTAAAAGTTTGGTTTATTTTACTTTAAGTTTGGGATACATGTGTAGAAAGTACAGGTTTGTTACATAGGCATACATGTACCATGGTGATTTGCTGCACCTATCAAGCCATCATCTAGGTTTTAAGCCCACATGCGTTAGATATTTGTCCTAATACTCTCCGTCTCCTTGCCCCTACCCCCTGACAGGCCCTAGTGTGTGATGTTAGCTTTCCTGTGCCCATGTGTTCTAATTGTTCAACTCCCACTTATGAGTAAGAAGAGGTGATATTTGGTTTTCTGTTCCTGTGTTAGTTTGCTTAGAATGATGGCTTCCAGCTTCATCCACAGTCCTGCAAAGGACATGAACTCATCCTTTTTCATGGGTGCATAGTATTCCATGGTATGTATGTGCCACATTTTCTTAATTCAGCCTATCACTGATGGGCATTTGGGTTGCTTCCATGTCTTTGCTATTATAAACAGTGCTGCAATAAATATACATATGCATGTCTTTATAGTAGAATAATTTATATTCCTTTGGGTATATACCCAGTAATGAGATTGCTGGGTCAAATGTTATTTCTGGTTCTAGATCCTTGAGGAATCGCCACACTGTCTTCCACAATGGTTGAACTAATTTACACTCCCATCAACAGTGTAAAAGCATTTCTATATCTCCACAGCCTCTCCAGTATCTGTTGTTTCCTGACTTTCTGATAATTGCCATTCTGACTGGCGTGAGATGGTATCTCCTTATGGTTTTAATTTGCATTTCTCTAATCACCAGTGGTGATGAGCTTTTTTTCATGGGTTTGTTGGTTGCATAAATGTCTTCTTTTGAGAAGTGTCTGTTCATATTCATTCCCACTTTTTGACGGGGTTGTTTGTCTTTTTCTTGTAAATTTGTTTAAGTTCCTTGTATATCCTAGATATTAGACCTTTGTCAGATGGGTAGATTGCAAAAATTTTCTCCCATTCTGTAGGTTGCCTGTTCACTCTGATGACAGTTTCTTTTGCTGTGCAGAATCTCTTTTAGCTTAATTAGATCCCATTTGTCAATTTTGGCTTTTGTTGCAATTGCTTTTGGTATTTTAGTGAAGAAGTCTTTGCCCGTGCCTATGTACCAAATGAGATTTCCTAGGTTTTCTCCTAGGGATTGTATGGTTTTGGGTTTTACAAGAAATGCTAAAAGTTTTAAGTGTGTGTCACTCTATCATTTCCATTTACTGGAAGATGCTGCATCACAGCTTCTGAAATATGACAGATGCTAAATAAATACTTTTTATTTGTAGCTACCTGAATCAAACTCCCCAAATCTGCATAAGCAAAATTTCTCTTTTCCTGAAAAATACTCCAGTTAAATTTAGTTCGTGGTTATAGAATTTTTTGGTCTCCCCTTCCTCCGGGTTATTTGTTATGTTTATTTGTCCACTATTACCTTACAAGGTCTTGTGAATTAAGAACTACAACTCTCTCACATTTTTATACTCCTGATGCTTTTTGCTTTTAGTGGTCATTTGTTTTACTTGCTTCATATATATGATGCTAGATTTGGAATATCAAAATTTGAGAGATCAGATAAATGAAAATACATGAGGTTGACCCTCCAGGACATTTCATTTCTTCCCAATATTGTCTTTTGATTTTGTAACTGTGGGTAATGAACTCAAGTTAGACATTTCTGAGCAGTCAGAGTACCAGAAAGACAGCAAAGGAGGTGGAGGACTGATTACATCTTCCATGGCTGCTCCAGTAAGTGCTGTAACATCAAGCTCAATATGGCGGACTAAAATTCCAAGCATCAATTGTGACAAAACAAAAACAAAAACTCTGTTTGGTGGGAATTTAGTCTAAACTTAAGCTGTGTCTATGACGTGATACATAGCCTAGGTCAACCTGGTGTACAAGTGGAATAACTCCCACCTCAAGAGTTGCTTAATAAGAGAATCTAAAGCTCTTCTGTGAGAAAACTCTCTCTAAAGAAAGAGCACTATATGTAGTAGAGCATTTTGTTTTGCTGTATAAAGGCCATTCTGGACATAGCATGTAATTTTTTCCTCAGTTTAGCCCCACTCTAGTTAGAATTTATATTGGATCCCAGTGCAATAAAGAGAAGTTGGAGTGGGACTTTAAATAAAGGGTGAAAGTTCTGTTCCACTAAAACCTATTTCAGCTTTTGAGGTATTGATTGGGAGAGACAAAAATATTTTATTTACAGTCTAATACAGTGTAATNAACTTTTTTTTTTTTCTTTCCTCTTCTCCACCCTGTCAACATTTAACCTTTAAAGTTTTCGCCCGTTTCTAGGCCAGGCCCCCCAGCTATCACTGTTTATATGTTCTGTAAAGCTTTAATTGTTAAAAAGGATTTGCGGGGCTGGTCTTGGGTTGTGACCAGTCTGGTGTGCTTTGCATGTCTGTATGGTTTCTAACAAACTTCTAAGCCTCCATCTTGTTTTGCATCCTGGAGGCATGGCTTGTAACTGCTGGTGAGGTGGCAAGACTTTGTTTAGCAATCCTGCTTTATAGAATAAGTTTCTTTCTGTTTGATATCTGCATGTTCTTTTAGCCCTGTCTCTTAAAGGGCCCCACCCAGCAACTGGGCTTTCTTCTGCCTGTCTGTGTGTGTACTGTGTATGATGTCTGTAAAATGAGTTCTAATTTGGCCTAAAGGAAAGTGCTTGGATCAAGTATTTTTTTTTAAAGGAAAGATAAAAGCTGCGGTACCTTTCAGTTTACCTGATATTAATCTTTGAGAAATAAAACAGCCTTAAAGAGTATTGGTAGGCCGGGCGCGGTGGCTCAAGCCTGTAATCCCAGCACTTTGGGAGGCCGAGACGGGCGGATCACGAGGTCAGGAGATCGAGACCATCCTGGCTAACACGGTGAAACCCCGTCTCTACTAAAAAATACAAAAAACTAGCCGGGCGAGGTGGCGGGCGCCTGTAGTCCCAGCTACTCGGGAGGCTGAGGCAGGAGAATGGCGTGAACCCGGGAGGCGGAGCTTGCAGTGAGCTGAGATCCGGCCACTGTACTCCAGCCTGGGCGACAGAGCGAGACTCCGTCTCAAAAAAAAAAAAAAAAAAAAAAAAAAAAGTGGGGAGAAGCATTCTGTCTCACTTTGTTAAAAAAAAAAATAAAGAGAGAGAGAGAGAGAGAGATGCCTTATGGATTTAGTGAAACACAGCAGTGGTGTTCCACAAAATACCCTACCTGTACCTACTAATTTCAGTGAGGGCCTATAAGAAACTAATTAAAATAGGGGGGCTGGGTGCGGTGGCTCAAGCCTGTGATCCCAGCACTTTGGGAGGCCGAGGTGGATAGATCACGAGGTCAAGAGATGGAGACCATCCTGGCCAACATAGTCAAACCCCGTCTCTACTGAAAATACAAAAATTAGCTGGGAGTGGTAGCACGCACATATAATCGTAGTACTCGGGAGGCTGAGGCAAGAGAATGGGTTGAACCCGGGAGGCGGAATTTGCAGTGAGATGAGATAGAGCCGCTGCACTCCAGCCTGGGGACAGAGCAAGACTCCGTCTCAAAAAAAAAAAAAAAAAAAAAAAAGGCAGATTCCATGGAAAATGTGACAATATTTGCTTATCAGAATGTATTAAGCACAGCTGGTGATTGCTCGAATTACTCAGGAGGGACTTTTCAGTGGGTAAGTTCCTGCAAGTGGAAACAGAAATAGATTATACATTAAAAGTTGTATATCTGTTTCCATTCTGTGTCAGTTCATCTTTTCTTCTCCATCATAATCTTATTGATTTAATAAGATAAAATTAGGCGTCTATAATTATCTTTAAGTTTCTACATCTATGGTCCCCTCCAGTGAGTAATTCATAAATAGCTAACACTGGGCTGAAATGCACTGGTTAAGAGATGGTACATCTTCCAGTTAGTAAAACTCACTTGTTAATAAAACATTTCAATTTTTCCAAAAGACACAATTATTGAATAAATTACTACTTTGAGTCCGAAGTATGATTATCAAATGGGGCTGAAAAAAATCCCACAGTCATGTTGACATATCTTTCTTCAGTGCTAACTGCTTCATTGCCCTAGTCACTCACTCATCTGTTGTCTTGAAGATTATTTCTTGCAATTTTTTTTTTCCAACTATTCACACTTTCTTGCATTGTCTTTATATCAATTGGTGACTTTGCTTCCAATTTCACAATTAAAATAAAAATAATTCTAGATCTTTGAGGAATCGCCATAGGGACATGGATGCAGCTGGAAACCATCATTCTTAGCAAACTATCACAAGAACAGAAAACCAAACACCGCATGTTCTCACTCATAGGTGGGAACTGAACAATGAGATCACTTGGACTCAGGAAGGGGAACATCACACACCGGGGCCTATCATGGGGAGGGGGGAGGGGGGAGGGATTGCATTGGGAGTTATACCTGATGTAAATGACGAGTTGATGGGTGCAGCACACCAACATGGCACAAGTATACATATGTAACAAACCTGCACATTATGCACATGTACCCTACAACTTAAAGTATAATAATAATAAATAAATTAAAAAATAAAAAATAAAAATAATTGAACAAGAGATTTCAGGATTCCACTATACTTTTAATCTATTTGTTGTATTGCTAATATGCCTTGTTTTTCTTTTAGTTTCAATGCATAAAATATTCCTTGGCTCACACCTGTAATCCCAGCACTTTGGGAGGCAGAGGCAGGCAGATGACCTGAGGTTGGGAGTTCGAGACCAGCCTGGACAACATGGTGAATCCCTGTCTCTACTAAAAACACAAAAATTAGCCCAGCGTGGTGGCATGGGGGAAGCTGAATTGGGAGAATTGCTTGAACCCAGGAGGTGGAGGTTGCGGTGAGCTGAAAACATGCCACTGAACTCCAGCCTGGGCAATAGAGTGAGGCTCCATCTCAAAAAAAAAAAAAAAAAAAAAGAAAAAAATCTTGTTCCTATGAGGACCTCCTATCCACTCTACTAAAATAAATCACTTCAGTATTTACTCCCTTTCTCTCTCATGTCAATGTAAAGCATAGCACGTCATCAGTCTTCCCTTTCTATTCAATGATTTCCATCAGATTACAGTTTGTAGTGAAGTCTATCATATTTTTAAAACAAATCCATTTGTGAAGCAGGTTCACTATGTACTGGTTACCAATTTATCTGAGTCCAGTGAGACAGAACTCAGGCAACAAGTTACCTGACATGATTTTTTTTACTTACAGATAGAGGACAGAGACAATAGAAACCTAGGATTCAGTATGAACCAGATTGTCAAGGCTCAGAAAAGCTGACTGGGGCTTTGGAGTATTGACTGTACATAACTAGCCTTCTGAGGGACCCTAAAGGCAGTCTGTCCCAGGTCATATACTACAAGATCACATGAGTTACTGGGCCAAAGAGTTGAGGGACATACTATTCTTGGGATGGGGATGAGAGAGTTGAGAGGGTACCTGGAACAGAGCCTTACCTGTTCTGGCCAGCTCTTCCTTAATCTCAAGATGTTGCATTTTCAGGACATTATGTAGTTATTTTTGAGAGTCATGAGCAAGAAAGGGAGGCAAATTGTGTTAGTCCAAAGCCACCCTGAGAATTGTGCTGGACCATTGACTCCTCATTCTCATTCAAGAAACGTTTATTTCTCTGCCCCTTTCTTAGGAAAATTTATTGAGTTATTTAAACTCAGGGTCTGAATTTTATCTCTTTCTTTTAAAAATAAAATTGTATATGCATTTTAAAAATCTAACTAAATGTGGGTTGTAAAACAAAACAAGCACCTTTGGGTGTTGTACCCAACTTGTCTAATAGATTTTTATTAATAACATTGAATCTAACTGCACGCCTTACATTGCTATGTGTTGCATTTTGTTCATTCATTTCTACCTATTGTGAAGCATTACTTGTATGAATGGATGATTATATATTCACTCTTCTATCGATTGTCTTCAGGTTTTGTTTTCCTTTTATTTGTATTGCTGTTACAAATAATCTGTGATGAACATTTTTGTGTGTATCTTCTGATCAACATGAGCATTTTTCCCTTAGGATATTTAGAAGTGTAATTGCCAGGATAATTAACCAATTTAGCATTTGCTTTTCATTTTTATTTCTTTGTTTCATTTATAATTGCTGTATGTTTATGGTATAGCATACAGATAAAACATCTTTTTTCTTTCAACATGGACAACAAATTGTCCTCGAAACATTTATCAAATACTTTCTTTGCTTTTAGTTATCTGGAAATACTCCTTTCTTATATGCGTGTGTATGCATGCGTGGGTGTCTGTGTGTTTATGTCTGGTTTTGCTTATCTTTGTTACTCATTAATTCTGTTGTTTATAGCTATAATTTGTTAATTTTCCTCAGTGTTTAATGTTAGTTTAAGAAAAACATATGTTTGAAAAGCACTGGAGAGAGATGGGATGCTTTTAGGTAATGGAATTTGCTGTATAATTAGAAAGCAGATCACATGGTACTTCTGTTAAATGAAATAACATTTTAAAATTACAAGACCCACACATACATAATGGAGATACAAGAGACAACAGAATAATAATAATAGAGAAGAAAAAACAACAGAAACCTAGTATTCATTCCATTTTCATAAAGCAAAATGGCATTTGCTTTATAATTAGCAAGGTCACATGGTACCTCTGTCAAATGAGATAGCAATTTGTTTTTATTATGGGGCCCACACATACGTATAAGCTTCCATTCATTTGCTAGCAGTGTAAAAGTAAATTGAAACTTTTAAATTAATATATCAAAATTCCAAAAACTAAATTCAGCTTATGAATCATATGATCAGCTGCCAAATATTTTTTTTTGTTTCAAAAGAACACTTCAAAATCCTTAGGTTTGCAGTAAGTCCTTTCACCTCAGCTTCAATATTGACATTTGTATACATTAATAAACCTTTTCAAGACCAAGAAATAAAGGAAGTACCTGATCTTCTCTTCTATTTCAATTATTCTGCCAAAAAAAAAGTGACCAATGTAACATTAAATAGAGAATAATGTAAAATTAAATGAATATTATCAAAATGGAAGAGGAACCCACAGGAAAGTACATTATGCAACATTACAAATTTCCAAAAAAGGAAACTAAACCGAATTATTTCAAAAATGTATCTCCAAGTGAAGATAAGGCTAAAAAGCTAAATGTTGTACGCCTCTTTAGAAGTATTTAATTTACATATATTTTAAATGTTTAGAAAATAAAGGTTTCTAACAGCATTATATTTAAAAACAAAGGCTCAACTCATACTTACACAAATCACACAAATCAAAGAGCTTATAAAACAGTAAAATTTACTGAGTATTAAAGGATACACATAACCCTGAGGCAAATGCAGGTGGGAGATGTCAGGAACTGTCAGCTTATCTATCCTTCTTGCTACTTTGGATGTACTCTTGCCAACACCACATATGAAGTTCCCAGATTATTGCACGCAGTTGCATTACTCACAAAAAGAGTTTTGTTTTGATCAGTAAACCCTTCCATTTTATGCTCAGAGAGTTACATAGCATATGTGATATGTTGCAGAAAGCCATATTCAAGAAATCCATGGATTCCAGATTTGTTTACTATGAAATAACTAGATAGATCAGATACATCTTTCTAAAAGAATTCCATAGACAAGGAATCTTCTGAAATAAAAACTACCAGTTTGTTTTCTGGGAGGTCTGACATTAGCAAGCTTACAATGTTATTTGACTACTTTGTTTTCTTTGTTTATTAGAGTGTTTCCCTGTAGTGGTTGTAAACAACTACTGCTTAACCATTGACTGCATAATATTCCTAAAATTTCAATTGTATTGGACAGAATTTCTAAGGTAAATAATATTTAGACATAATTGGAGGTTTGTTTTGTGGATGGTTTTTGAAAGAATAAAATGTAATAGCTTTCTAAAACAATATGATTTTGAAATATTGATATTCTAAGTAGAATATTTTAATAGTAAACCCACATCACCTATAGCATTTCTAAAGTATACTTTACTATCATATTATTTAAAGTAATGCAAACTATGGATAGACAGATAGAGATGATTTTAAACACAAAGATCTTCATGATAGAAATGTGGCATGAACTATTTTGAACCTACATAAGTGTATACTATAGACTTTATGTCTGAGATTCAGGAATTAAAACATTCCAATTGAAACTCACTGGGATACTTTACAATTATAAACTTGTACTTAAAGGTAAAAAATCGACTTGAAGGTGGAGAAATATAATAAATGAATTCTCATCTTCCTGTACAAATTATAAACCAGATATTTTTGATCTGGAAAATTTACTAGAGATTTGGAACCCTTTCTAGGCCTATTCCTCTTCAACTTAAAGGACCAGTAGCTTTTGAATGTAATTTATTGAATATTTGAGGAATAAGAAGGCCCAAAGGCATTGGCAGCATCCCATTGTGGCCTTGTAAGTGATATTCTTTCTCAAGAAGACTCTCATAAAACTGAAATTAAACCTGTAGAATGGTTCAAAAACATAGCATTTTACAAAGAATTTAATTCAACAGTTTCTGAAATTTAGAATTTAATGCATTCTTTACATTTAATATTTTTAATAAATAATATATCTTTTTTCTTTTTTGAGACCGAGTCTTACTCTGTCACCCGGCAGGAGTGCAGTGGCACAATCTCAGCTCACTGCAACCTCCACCTCCCGGGTTCAAGCGATTCTCCTGCCTCAACCTCCTGAGTAGCTGGGATTACAGGCACGTGCCACCACGCCCGGCCAATTTTTGTATTTTTAGTAGAGATGGGGTTTCACCATGTTAGTCAGACTGGTCTCAAACTCCTGACATCGTGGTCCGCCCACCTCAGCCTCCCAAAGTGCTGGGATTACAGGCATGAGCCACTGCACTTGGCCAAAATAACGTATCTTCCAGCTGCTAGATTGTAGACTGCATATATGTGTGACTGTCCCCCACGCAAAATATACACATGCACATGCACACACACCTCTACACAAACACTTATTTTAGAAATAACAGGGACCATTTTAAATATTAATAAATTCATGATTATACTACATATTAACATTAGAAACAGAAAACTGTAGACCAGAAATAGTGACAAAATGCTGAAGGAAGGAAACAATTGGCAGTCTGCAGTTATAGATAAGGCCTAACCCCATTGTCTGAGGTTTTGTGCTGTTTCATTTTGTTTCATTTTGTTTTGAAATAGGGTCTTGCTTTGCTTCCCGACTGGAGCACCATGGCGTGATCATAGCTACTGTAGCCTCTACTTCCCCGACTGAGGTCACCTCAGTCTCCTGAGTAGCTGGGCACAGGCAGAATCATGTTGACTATTTTGGATCCTTATAGTGTTTTTTGCAGAGAGATTCTCACTACGTTGCCCAGACTGGTCTTGAACTCCTGGCCCAAGCAATCCTCTTGCCTCAGTCTCCCAAACTGCTGGGATAACAGGTGTGGGCTGTGGTGTCAGCCTTGTCTAAGATTTTAGAACTCAAATTGGACGACAGAAACAAGGATGTGAGCCAAAGTTATGCATTTACCATGGCACAAAAATTAGTATTTCTGGAGTTCTGCATAACTCAGGATCAGAATTATGCATTAGACAGTGACCCAGAATCCAAAAATGGGCCATATCCCAAAATCAGAAATGAAACACATATTTATGTGAGGTGAGGCTATGAAATTCTTAGGCCAGACATATATTTCTTGTTATTATTAAATATATTACCCATTTAGCAATTTATTTCTTATAAATCATTTAAATTGTAATTATTTCCTTCTTTAAAATGACTTGAAATACAAAACAGATTATTTGCTATGTGCTTCCTAATTAATATTTGTTCCCTACTTAGAACAATTCATGCCTAGATTGAAGGTGAGTTAATTTTTTCTTGAATAAAATGTTAGAAGCTGAAACGTATTTTATTTCTACTTTTAAGGTAACTTATACACATCTCTAAGATATCCTTCTTGTACACAATGAAATGGCTACTGCATTTTTAAGACAAAAAGTCTATATCTTGCTTATATTTGGTAAAGAATGATTTATAAAAAAGTATTTATTAAATTGACAATAGATTGATATAATTGACAGTTCAGAATTTTACAGTTAATCTATATCTGAGAGTATTTGCAAGTAATTATATTTGATTCTACATTTTCAATATCTTCAACATCTCAGTGAAAGTGATGAATTTGCATGCATTACTATGTTGTAAGCCAACAAACCAGTAAGCTTTTCAATCAGTTAGGTTTGTAAAGTTAATCCTTAGTTGGTAATACTTAAATCATCATAAAAAAGAAGAGTAACCAACAAAGGTGAAAATGCAAATTAAAGAAAGCCGAAGAAATTTACCTTGATCATGAATATGTCTCTCATTGCAGCCCTGCAATGATGACCCTATTTCATTCCTGCAGGTCCTCCCCTCAAGTATTTTTTAGAAAATGGCAGCATTAAAAGAAAGTCTCCATTTCAAAATCAGTAACATTATAAGGAAACTGGCATGGGAATTCTTACTTACAACCAACGTCTCTCAATACTTAACTATAAATTCTACAAAGGATCAGAATATATTTCTTTAAAAATGAGTTTTATTATATCAAAGAAAATAATGGTGTATCCCAAACTATAAGACAAAAAGAAAGACTAGATTTGAAAGAGAAGATTATAATAACACAGAAAGAGATGAGATGTAAACTGGCAGAGCTCAGGAAATAAATGAAAGTGAAAAGATATTACAGAAATTGGAGCCTCATTTAAAATGTCGATTCTCTCCTGATGACTCCAGTGAGTAATCTGCTGCCAGCAATGTACCGTGCCAAGACCCCCAATCACAGCAGCAACCTTTTTGAAAAGGAAGAGTGATAATCTTGTATTTTGAACAAGTTCTTATTCAAAGGCTATAATTACACGTTGGCAATTGCATTTCCCTTTCTTATAGCTGCTTCTCCTCCTAGGAACTTCAAATGTATCTCCCCACCAGGAGTGCTCTCTGCCGCTCTCCATGCTCATTTTGAATTCAGGGTGGGGGGATCATGAAATGCTGAGATTTACAGCACCGAGGTCTAGCGATGACACGCTGTGAAACTGTCTCCACATCATCCCGAAGCCAGCAGGCTCCCAGCCGTCCTTAGGCTTGTCAGAAACAGGAACCCTAATAAAAACACCTTGGCAGATGCACCATAAAAAGAAACTAGGAAATAATACATTTGAGAGGAGAAATCTGAGGAAATGCCAAGATGTCATCTTTTTTTTTTTTTTTTGACTAGAAGATCTCCTTAAACTATTTGTGCATTTGATAGTAGCACAACTTTATCATGCATCTCAGGCTTACAGAGGCATGTAGAACCAAGAAAGACGTTTTCCAAAATTGTTTTAATGTAAAATAACTCTTACATTAGTGGTTTTCCATTTTACATCAAGTCAGACTGAGGATGTAAAATATAAGTGTCAAGTAATGCGTTTCTCCTTGGTACCCGCCAGAAGTCGCAGTGCCTTAAGAATCATTACATTCCATTTTATGTCAACCTTTTGGGGAAATGAAGGTGTTTTTGACAATGGCACTGCTATTCAAATGCTACCAAGCAATAAAAATGTTGGAGAGACCGTAGCATTAGTTTATTTGTGAGAAGATGTTTTACTTCTAGGTCACTTATAAGTGGCCATGCAAGCTTACTAGAGTAATTTAGAAAAACTCGTCTCTGAGCTTTCTCATTTGTAAAATGAGTTACCAACATCAGCCATGGGGATTTAATGGGGATTTCAAAGATTTCCTTGCACTTTAATAACACTGTGCTTTACAATAAAACATCTCTTCCTTCCAGTAATGCACCCACCCACTCTAGCTTATCACCCAGGTACTCTTCTTGTTTATTATTTTCTCTTTATTCTCCTCATTTTCCAACTTCCCCAATTTCCAAGAAATAATACTTGTTTTATTCTCTTTTATAGTTCAGTGGTTTTTACTAAACACACCAATTCCTTACTTTGAGAGGTTGTTTTACTGGCTTGGTAGAGATCATGACCTGCAATTCTTTAAAAAGTCACTGATGATTCTGATGGGAAAAAAAAAAAATCTTTGAAGTACAATTTAAGAAACCCTCTGATGACAGCTTCTCTTATGTATTCCTATTACGGTATTTCCACATGTTAATACAATTGGCCAGGCAGGGTGGCTCATGCCTGTAATCCCAATACTTTGGGAGGCCGAGGTGGGCAGATCACCTGAAGTCGGAAGTTCGAGACCAGCCTGACCAACTTGTTTTTAGGAGAAACCATGTGTCTACTAAAAATACAAAGTTAGCCGGGCATGGTGGTACATGCCTGTAATCCTAGCTACTCCGGAGGCTGAAGCAGGAGAATCGCTTGAACCCGGGAGGCAGAGGTTGCAGTGAGCCCAGATCAGGCCATTGTACTCCAGCCTGGGCAACAAGAATGAAGCTCTGTCTTAAAGAAAACAAAAACAAAAACAAAACAAAACAAAAACTGTACAACCAAAAAGAGAGGTCATGTCTTAATTGACATTTAAGTGCTTACAGCATAATAAAGAAAGAAATCAGTAAATTTTTATTGACTGAATTAAGACGAATACAATGCTCTAAATGGTGCTTTGCCGATGCAACTTGTCTTACTGGTTCTGTGTTTTTGGTTGAATGCTGAATATTGAATGCTCTATTATATTAAAAGGCTGAAGAGAAAAAAAAAATCACGTTTTCACATCAAGGAATAAAAATATTTTTAAGAAATCCATACCCATTTATGGTTAAAAATTTTCAACAAACTAGGATTAGAGGCAAACTTCTTCAACTTGATAAGGAACATCTACAAAATATCTCAACTAAAATAATAATGATGAATAACTGGATATTTCCCCAGTAAAATAAGACAAAGATGCCCACTCTCTCCATTTTATTCAACATAGTATTAAAAATTATTTAGTTGGTGCAATCAGGAAAGAAAAGGAAAAAAAATGCATTCTAATTAGAAAGCAAGAAATTAAACAGTCCCTATTTGGAAGTAGCATGATAGTCTATGTAGAAAATTCAAGGATTCTGTAAAAAAATAGAAAACATAAGTGAGTTCAAAAAATTTGAAGGATACAAGATAAACACACAAAAATTATTTGTGTAAAAGCTAAAATCAAAAACACAATAGCATTTGAAATCACTCACAAATTGTTAACCTAAAATTTTACATTCAGAAAAAAGCTTTCAAAGATAAAGTTTAAAGATTTTTGTATGGGACCCAAAACTGAAGGAATTAGTCCCTAAAAGAAATGTTACAGAAAGTTCTTCAGGCAGAAAAGAAAATGATATTAAATAAACCTATATAACAATAAGCACCAAAAATGACAGTAATGTGGTTAAATATACAGATATTTTCTTCTATTTATTTAAATGCCTTTCAAAGACCTTGGACTGGATAAGGACAAAGTATCCAGTCCAAAATAAGGACAATGTATTGTGGGCTCTATAATATTTGTATAAATAGCAATAACATAAAAGAGATTGAATGAAGACATATACTACTGTAAGTTGTTTAGGCTATACATAAAGGATACAGCAACACTTTAAGGTAAACACTGATTAAAGTTGTGTAATGAGGACGGTAAGGTAATAGCTAAAATAATAAATATAATATAAACAATGAAGCTATCCTCATAAAGTTAAAGATAATTCTGGACAGAAATATAGTTATGATTAAACATTAATGAGGCTGCATTTTGTCCCATTTCCTTGTAACTAAAGTCACATCGCACTTGATACTGACCACTTGCTTCCCCGTTTTTCCTATAAATAGGGTTTCTGACATTAGAATCATAAGGTTTTTGTTTATGAATTGTTTACAATATTTTTCACATTCTGAATGCTAATGAAACAGCTGATACCAACCAGTTTGAAGACTCCCAGAGAGCAACCAAATCAGCATGAATATACAATTTCTTCATCTCCTTGTCCCATGACTTCACCCTGCAGCCTTTGACCAATCAAGTTTCCATACTTGGGACCACTTCAAATCTCCTCACAGAGACAGATTTGATATTTCTTTCCATTCCGCTCATTTGGGGGTTATACCATTAAACCTCTTTATCTGTCGCAATCCAGTGTCATAGTATATTGACTTGTCATGTGACAATGAACCTTATTACAGTCACAATTATATGATAATGCAATATAGATATTAAGCCAATAGATTTTTTTAAATTGACTTATAGAGAATACGTATTAATGCTAATGCCTGATGAAAAAAAAAAATAAAGATGAGATCAATAAAAGACAAATAGCAAGCAGTTGAATTAATCCTAATCACATCAGTGTTCTTATTATATACAAATGGTCTAAACACCTGATTAAAAGGTTGAAATTGTCAGTTAACATTTAGTAAGAGAGATCTAAGTATGCTCTGCCTACAAGGAATACCTTGATATATAAAAACACAACGTAAAAATATAAAATTAACTTCAGAAATGTTAAAGATCTCAGTGAACTCACTCTCTCATGCAAAAATAACAAAATACTGGCAAAACAATTAAAATAAACTCTTTCAGGACTCTACTAATTAACGCCACAGAAAGAGTTGGAAATCTTCTACCAAAAGAAACTATGGAACCTCAGTAAGAAAGCAGGGTGTATGATGTTTGCCCAGGCCAGTTGTGTGGTAGCTATGAACGAGTGACAGCCTAGCACCTAACAGAGAAGAATAATCTATTGCAGAGCTCTGTTAAAAGCTCCATGGCCAGAAACAGTCAATTTTTAATCCAGATTTTCAGGTCTCGGGAAAATTTCTACATGCAAGATTTTGTGGTTATTTATTTTGACTCAGCACTCAGTTCAGGCAAACAAAAAACGACAAGCAACAAATGAACAAACAAAAAACCTACCCTCAGGGTATTACCATAAACTATGGTAATATGTTGACAATATCACAGCTGCTTTAGGCTGTAATTTAATTTGGGACAAAGAAGAGTCTGGCAAAAGCTTAAAATGACATCCTGGTAAACTAGGCAATCATAGGCAGCTTTGAAAAGTTTTGACATTCTTGGAGATAAAAAAGTCTGTGTACATGCTCAAGGTTAGTTTCATACCTAAGACTTATAAATGGTGAAGTCATCAGTCACTCACTTCTGACTGACATAGAGGCCTTCTGCAATCAGCAAATGAAAGTTAAAACTCTCATAGATTACCTGAAGCTTGAAGGTATGCTTTTTCACATATATCCCCCAAGTAAAGAGTGCAAGTTACACAGTTGAGGGATCTAAGAAAATCATCTAACCTGCCACTAGAGGACCACTAAATTATCTTGATCTTTATGCAGAGGAAGTCAGGCTTAAAGAATAAGAACTTGAAAACAAAACAAAACAAAATCAAAAGGCTAGTCGACAATGCACTGGTCTCACACTGTAAGGAATATATAACCTACAAAATTTGTCAAGCAAAGTTGCAAAATTAACAAAAAACAATGGCATCAAGAACAAAACAGAAACAACAATCTCTGGCCAACTGGTGGGAGGGTGGGGATCCCTCACATCAACATGGTTACAATATATCAATAAAAATGCCACATTTTAATAAAAAATCATGAAACCTGCAAAGAAACCAAAAAGTGTGTCACATATTTAAAAATTTAGCCAGAACAAATATCCTGAGGGACCAGAGGTTGAACTTAGTCGGAAAAAGACTACAAGACAGCTATTATAAACATGTTTATAAAAACCAAAGGAAACCAAGTCTAAAGAATAAAAACAAAGTATGCCAGCAATGTCTCACAAGATGCAGAATATCAAAAGATTGACATTTAAAAATCCAAATCTGCTGGTGAATACCCCTTCATGCTTCTGTATCTGCTGGAAAATTCTGCATATGAAATTCTGTAGTCATTCACACTCAGAAGCTACATTGATGTAGGATTTTTCTTCTTAGTCACTTTGCAGGCTGGGGAGCCCCAGCCGGTGACACCCTACCCAGGCCCCACTTGGCCACACTGGCATACCCCAGCTCACCTGAGTCCAGGATCTTTTATGGACTCAGAATGGGGAGTGCATGCTGATTGGTTTGTGAGTACGCAAAAAATAGTTAAAGCAAAGACACCACTTGTTGGGGTGATCAGACCAAACACCAGGTCATGGGGGCAATGAAATCTGGCAGAGACAAAGGAATGAGAAAAGACAGTTTGAGGGAGAAAGTGGGTCCAGGGGGCCAATGTAAGTATAGGGGCTTCAAAGGCCCCCAGCTCTGGAAGTCCAGAGAACAAAGAAAGAAACAGGTGTTCAAACAAAGAAACAGGTGGTGAGAATGTGGGGGTCGAAAGGGAGCATTGCATTAAGCACATGATTTACAGCTGTGACAGTTAACATATGTTCTGCTACTTGAGAGAATGGAGAGCAGGTTCTTTTACCTCAAGATATAATCGATCCTGGGACAGCAAGGAGCAAGGAGCCAGGAAGTCTAGACACATTCAGTGCCATGAGGGGTTTTATGCCCTGAGCCTTAGATTCTATTCAAGCCACAAGGGGTTTTATGCCATGGGTTTAGATTATGTTGCATCAGGGTAGCCTTCCACCCTTTAGCACAGAGCTTGGTGTTCCAAAGGTCAGAAGGGGTTTTAGACCCTGGACCCAGGACTTGTTCCAAGGCTCTTTTACATTATGTCAGACATGCAAGCCCTGCCTCAGTTTCTCTCCCAACACCACTCAAAGGTCGGCACAACAGTGGAGAAAAATTAATTAGGAAAGGGTATGTACATGTAAAATAGGTGAAGGGTGGACACCAATCAGAGGAAAGTGCACCAAACAAGAAGACAAGTTCTCAATCCAGTCCAAGTTT
The DNA here is from genome assembly GCF_003255815.1 of Theropithecus gelada. Classification (NCBI taxonomy): domain Eukaryota; kingdom Metazoa; phylum Chordata; class Mammalia; order Primates; family Cercopithecidae; genus Theropithecus; species Theropithecus gelada. The sequence goes on along the minus strand of NC_037682.1, from coordinate 90,729,437 downwards.
TTAACTTGTAGCTTGGCTTTCTGGCTCTAACTTGCCTTCAGCTTGGAGGCAGGGTTTCATCAGGGACCCAGCCCTATCTACCTAGGTGTTTGGCTGCCTCCTGTGCTCTCAACATCAACTTCAAATAGTTGAGATGGCACAAAGCCCTCAGAAAGTGTGGTGATACTCCTTATTTTTAAAAGCATTATCAGCTTAAATAATTCTTTAACAAGATATTTGGATAAACTGCCAGAAGAGGAAAGAACTTAATTTCGAATACTTCACATTGCTTAACTCAACTCAGCTGATTCCTACTCTGGTTAATAGGTCTTGGCATCAGTCTAGAGTTTTCCAGCGCATGTTGAATCAAATTATGAAAGAAGATGACGTTCTAGTTTCAGGGAAAATTAAAATCATAAGACAGTCAAGGAATTAAGGAAGAGCACATCACGAACCTAAGGTGATTGTATATTCATGAAATCTCAGAGTTGGAAAATAATTTAAAGGCCATCATGAATAAAAATATCACATTTATTATGTTTCAAGATGATTTTTTCTTTTATGCATATCTGAGACAACATAAAGCTATTAAAATATATGAAAGAATAGCCTTATTAGGAAAATTTGGGTATAAAATAATCACCAGCATAATTTCATTTCATTAAACATTTTTATAATATTCAGGCAGATATTAATGCGTATGAATACTATTTGTTTGCTAAATCAGTAAACAATATTGCTTGATCAACTCATCTATCATCCAGATTCAGACAGCCTGTACATGCATAAAAAGGATAAAATAATGAAGTCTGGAGAATAGAGGAAGCAACATTATATGCTATTCAAGGCCAGGTGTGGTGGCTCATGCCTGTAATCCCAGCATTTTTGGAGGCCAAGGCAGGCAGATCACATGAGGTCAGGAGTTCGAGACCAGCCTGGCCAACATGGTGACACCCTGAGTTTACTAAAAATACAAAAGAACTAGCAGGGCATGACAATGTGCACCTGTAATCCCAGCTACCTGGGAGACTGAGGCATGAGAATAGCTTGAACCTGGGAGGCAGAGGTTGCAGTGAGCTAAGATTGTGCCATTGCACTCCAGCCCAGCCTGGGTGACAGAGGGAGACTCCATCTTAGTGTAAAATAAATAAATAAATAAAAATAATAAATAATTAAAAATATGCTATTCGATTGTTAACTAAATAAATAGTTTTTGGGTACTATTTTGTGTCCAAAATCATTCCTGGATGTTTAATGGTGAGCAAAATGATGTGAGCTTTCTCCTCTCAATGAGTTCACACTATCACACTGTAGTTTATTAGGGAACAAACAAATAAATAAATAATCTCATAAAAGAATGTAGAAAATAAAATTGAGAAATGAGCCAGGAAGGAATGAAAAATTTAACAAAATAATCTGAACAAGACCGAGTCTAGAGAGAAACATTTCTGAAGTAATGCTTGAACACGGTCTAGAGCATAAACGTGAGTAGGGTAATACAGATGGACAGAAGTTAACTGGGCCAAAACAACTGGTCACACATACTTGACCTGACTCCTTCCCATCTCTCAAGTTAATCTCAAAACATGCTTTTACTTGCTCTTTAAGAAAAAAGTCTTGACTGATGGACTCAACAAAGGAAGAGGGAGAAAACAGTTTTGAAATAGAACTAATAACGTAAGTTAGGATCATGAAGGTACTTGTAAGTCATCCTTACTAAATTTTAGAAGCCACAGAATAATTTTTTGAACAATGTGAGTTTGGTGAGAATGAGATTTGCTTTCTTGAGAAGATCACTCTGCATGTATCATAGAGCAGATAACTGATGATGTATAATATAATTGGAAGTTCTCAAAATATACTTGTGTGACTAAATGTAATGTCTCTTGAATTAAGGAAACACACATAACAAATGCATATCTATATAATACCACACATAGACGCATACATTCACATAATACCCAAAATACACACAGCACAGCTAAATGCATTAATAAATTTATAATATATATATAATGTAAGAATGTCAGACGAGCTCAACTTCTAAAAGCTTTGTGAACTTTTTATTAAACTACTGAATAAAAGATTATAAAACCCAAGACAGATACACATAGGTACATGTATGTTTTCTAGCCTTTTCAGGTTGACAATTTCAAGGTTCCCAAACTAGTCTCTAACCAGTATAACATGTGACTGGATACGCTAAACTCTATTTCCATTTTTTCCTATCGCTTTCCATGTGACCCACTTGCTAATTGTCTCTTACGAGGTGATCATCAGGTCAAATGTGAAACTTTCACTCAGGAAATGATGCACTAGGAAAAAGTGTCTGAGGCCCATGTTCTTTCATTTGCTTGAAGCTCATCAGAAACTTGAATTCAAACAAAATGCCACTTATTTTCTAAAAATATATATTCCTTAGTAAAATTCTTGACACTACATGTATTGGTACAATGAAGATGACTTTTTTCCTTAGGAAATTAGTATTGAGAACTAATCTGATTCTGGATTTAAAACAATAGCAATAAACATAACAACAACAAAAATTAGACACTGTAATGAAATGTTCATGGCTTTCCATTTCATTCAGTCTTGAGGCATGATTAAAATTGGCTGTGGCTGTGTTAATGTATAGCCCATCCTTTTTCTTTAGAATAGGCTTGAATGTATTTTTCCCACTTTGGCTACTTATGCTGGAGCAATAATATTCCATGAGAAACGTTGAGCTCTAGACTAAAGAACTTTTAATCATGATTAAAGAAGCCATAGATAAGACACAAAATTAGCAAGCTATCATTAGCTTTGTAATTGAGAGACTATAGACCTTCTTCTAGCTCCTGATCTGCTAATCTGCTTACACATCAGGACTATTTTTTAAAAGTGTCCTTAGTGTATTATAAAATGTATTAACAGAATTACCTATTTTTCACGGAGTTTTTTTTTTTGTTTGTTTAATATATGACCCCTTTGATTCCTGACGTTTGAGTCTTACAGAGTCAATAACTATTCTATTAGTATCCTTATAGACTGATATACTTATAGACTCAATATGTATTCTATTAGTATTCTAATTAGTATTTTAATACTAAGACTTAGAATACATATTCGAATACTAATTAGAATTAGTATTATACTAATCTTTGTGTCCAAAAATATTAGTATTATACTAATTCTAATTAGTATTATAATACTTATTCTATTAATATTCTATTTATCGCAGCGTATTTTAAGTGTTCAAAAATATCTTTTGAATTCAGTTGGACATATCACTGATAAATAATTTTATCTGATTTAAAAATACGTTTCGGCTGGCGGCAGTGGCTCACACCTGTAATCCCAGCACTTTGGGAGGCTGAGGCGGGTGGATCACCTGAGGTCAGGAGTTTGAGACCAGCCTGACCAATAAGGTGAAACCCGGTCCCTACTTAAAAAAAAAAAAAAAAAAAAAAAATTAGCCAGGCGTGGTGGTGCGCACCTGTAACCCCAACTACTCTGGAGGCTGAGGCAGGAGAATCCCTTGAACTCAGGAGGCGGAGGTTGCGGTGAGTCGATTTCGCACCATTGCACTCCAACCTGGGCAAAAACAGCGAAACTACGTCTCAAAATAAATAAATAAATAAATGTTTCTAAGTCTCTGTTAAAACCATGTATGTTTATTTGAATAGGTACAGATAAATGTGTTTATTTTCACCATATATTATGGCATGAGAGGAAGCATTTGGATGGCATGAAAGACATATGTTTCTTTTATTCTTCAGCTTAAGACTTAGAAATGACCAGTTGTTTAGTGTTCCCCACAGGGTTTTTAGAATTTCACAAAGAAGACATACAAATGACCAACAGATATATGAAAAGTGTTTAATATCAATAATCATCAGGGAAATGCAAATAAAAATCACAATGCTATATCATCTTACACCTGTTAGGTCAGATATTATTGTTATTATTATTGTGATATGGTCTTGCTCTGTTGTCTAGGCTGAAGTGCAGTGATGCAATCTTGGCTTACTGAAAACTCTGCCTCTCAGTTTCAAGTGATCCTTCTACCTCAGACTTCTGAGTAACTAGCACTACAGTTGCACACCACCACGTCTGGCTAATTTTTGAATTTTTTGTAGAGATGGTGTGAGAGTTAATATTGAGTATCAATCAACTTGATTGGATTGAAGAGTGCAAAGTATTGTTTCTGGGTGTGTGTGTGAAAGTGTTGCCAAAGGAGATTAATATTTGAGCCAGTGGACTGGGAAAGGCAGACCCACCCTTAATCTGGGTAGTCATCATCCAATCAGCTGCCAGTGTGGTTAGGATAAAAGCAAGAAGAGCAATGTGCTGAGCCTTCTGTTCTCCGTCTTTCCTCTATCCTGGATGCTTTCTGTCCTTGAACATTGGACTCCAAGTTCGTTAGCTATTTTTATTTTGGGCCTACACCAGTGGTTTGCCAGGGACTCTCCGATGTTCAAGCACAGGTTGAAGGCTGAACTGCTAGCTTGCTTACTTTTGAGATTTTGGGACTCGGACTGGCTTCTTTGCTCCTCAGCTTCCAGACGGTCTATTGTGGGACTTCACCTTGTGCTTGTAAGTCAATTCTCCTAATAAATTACCCTTCATGTATTTATCTATCCTATTAGTTCTGTCCCTTTAGAGAATCCTGACTAATACTGATGGGGTGTCACCTTGTTGCACAGTCTGGTCTTAAACTCCTGGGTTCAAGTGAGCCTCCCAAAGTGCTGGGATTATAGGTATGAGCCACAGCGTCTGGCCTAGGTCAGCTATTATGAAAAAGATAAGAAATAACAAGTTCTGGTAAGGATGTGGAGGAAAAGGAATCCTTGCACACTATTGGTGGGAATAAAATTGGTAGAGCCGTTATGAAAAGCAGTATGAAAATTCCTCAAAAAATTAAAAATAGAACCATCATATGACCCAGAAATCCATTTTCTCAGTGTATACCCAAAGAAAATTAAATCAGCACTTCATAGAAGTAACTGCATTCCCATGTTCATTGCAGTGTTATTCAAAATAGTCAAGATATGAAAACAACTTAAGGGTTCATTGATGAATTTATGGATAAAAAATTGTAAAATATATATAAAAGTGAAATATTATTCAGTCTTAATAGGGAATAAAATACTTTCCTTGTGACAATGTGGAATAATATTGTATACAGGAAGTGTGATGTGAGTGTGGATTTTGGAAGCTCTTACCCAAGCGCACGCGCACACACACACACACACAAGCACCTATGGAGGTGATAAATATGCTAATTTGCTTGAGAACAGTGATTTCTTTACTATGTATGTGTATAACCAAACGTCATGTGGTACGCCTTAAATACAAACAATAAAAATACATTTTTAAAAGGGATAAAAATCCATTAGGGCTTCCCCATGCTTTAATTGGTCCCCAATGTTGAAGTATTTTAATCCTTAGCCATTAATCATGTAAGTCTACAACTTTTATTAGCTACATTCCTGCTATCAGTTCAAATATATTTTTCAGCAAAAATAGAAACCACCACCAAAAGCAAAGCAGATTCTATCCATACATAGTATAGAGGAACTTTTTGGATAGAGGCTTTTGATGACTATTCACTAACCCGGTTTAAATGAACAATTTTTCAAGATGACAATAGAGACGTTAAATATAATTAATCTTTCAGGTTATGCTGAATGTTTCACTTGAAAAGGGGAAAAGTAATTGATGTGGGAATGAGTAGCAAACTAGACTGGAAAACATGATCAAAGATTATGAAAATGGAGTTTATTCTCTGGCATGCTGCTCTCAGTTATATTCACTGAGTTGTCCATTAGTTTATATTCTAGGACATAATTTTTATTTGCAATTTTTCATTAGACATTTTCTGCACCCATTTTGTTAGATTTCAAAGACAGTGTTTGTTGTTGCTGCCATTAAGAGTATCATAGAATGAAACCTTATTACTTTGAAATAGGAGACTTTGAATCAATCGCTTCAGGACTATTTAAATATGTTGTTAAAATATTAAAATATATTTATTTAAGAGTTAAAGCAGGTGTTTCAAATTCCACTGTTTACATTGACAAGTTTAATAAAGCTTTACTGAATAAAATTTATTTTTCTATTTATTCTAAAATCGTCATTCTTCAAAAGTTTGTCTGTATATTTTATTCTTTCTCTTTGTCACTTGACTAATAAACTTTTACTTTACTAAGGGTCTTTGAAATATGTCTAGCAACCATTATTTTTAGTAGTATCCTATTTGTCATATGCATGCAATGATTGTTATTGTATTAGAGAAAACATATTTTACTGTTTCTATAAAGATTCAGTTTCTGAAACTAAAGAAAGTTATAAAAGTATGTGACTTTCTATTAGTTTACATACATTAGTGTGTTTTATGCAATTATGCTAATACAAATAATGCAAAAAGAACAATTTTCTATAACTGCAAATAATCTACATACCTTTCTTATTTTTTCTTTCTTTTCTTTTTTTCTTATTTCTTCTAGCAAAGCGTTTTTGTAGCCAAACTTACTATAGGTATGTCTATTTTCTTACATGAATTTACTTAAAATTAGCATAAAGTCAAAGAAAACAACAACATGAAAGCTTGTGTGGCTATGCAGGAAACCCAAAAATTTTCTGCCAACACTGTATACTTTTATTATAAAGGTAGAAATTTTTCCCCAACTCAGGCAACTACAAAATATTTAGATATAGAGTTTCATAAATTGACAAGATTTCATCTGATGGCAGCTGTCTAATTATTATATTTTTCCTCATTAAGAATATTGAATTTTAAATTTCTCAAATGTTAGGAAAAATATTGACTCCAGTTTTGCAAAACGTTTGTACAGTTTTTTTGGATTACGCCTTCAGAACAGATTAAGCAACATATAATATACTTATGTCCTAGATTAACACAAATAAAATAATTTTGAACCTGGATTCTAAGTTTATAAGATATTCAACAATATTGATATTTCAAAAAGTGTCAGCTGAGCTGTAAGCTTTAGTTTCAGACAAATAAAAAATCCAGGGGACCCAGGATTCATTTAAAATCCTGGCTAAATGTCCACATCAGAAAGCTAGAAAGATCTCAAATCAACACCCTAACATCACAATTAAAAGAGCTAGAGAACCAAGAACAAACAAATCCAAAAGCTAGCAGAGGACAAGAAATAACTAAGATTAGTACAGACTGAAGGACATAAGAAAATCTTCCAAAATATCAATGAATCCAGGAGCCGTTTTTTTTTTTGAAAAAATTAACAAAATAGATAGACTGCAAGCTAGACTAATAAAGAAGAAAAAGAGAAGAATAAAAAAGACACAATACAAAAATCTTAAAGGGGATATTATGAATTACCCCACAGAAATACAAACTGCTGTCAGAGAATATTATAAACACCTCTACTCAAATAAACTAGAAAATCTAGAAGAAATGGATAAATTTCTGGACACATGCACCCTCCCAAGACTAAATCAGAAAGAAGTCGAATCTATGAATAGACCAAAAACAAGTTATGAAATCAAGGCAGTAATTAATAGCCTACCAACCAAGAAAAGCCCAGGACCAGATGGATTCACAGCCGAATTCTACCAGAGGTACAAAGAGGAGCTGGTACCATTCCTTCTGAAATGATTCCAAACAATTTAAAAGGAGAGACTCCTTCCTAACTCATTTTATGAGACCAAAATCATCCTGATACCAAAACCTGGAAGAGACACAACAAAAAAAGAAAACTTCAGGCCAATATCCTTGATGAACATTGATGCGAAAATCCTGAATAAAATACTGGCAAAATGAATCCAGCAGCACATCAACAAGCTTATCCATCACGATCAAGTTGGCTTCATCCCGGGAATGCAAGACTGGTTCAACATACACATATCAATAAATATAACCCATCACATAAACAGAATCAATGAAAAAAACCACATGATTATTTCAATAGATGCAAAAACCCCTTCAATAAAATTCAACGTGCTTTCATGTTAAAATCTCTCAATAAACTAGGTATTGATGAAACATATCTCAAAATAATAAAAACTATTTATGACAAACACACAGCAAATATCATACTGAATGGGCAAAAACTGGAAGGATTCCTTTGGAAAACGGGCACAAGACAAGAATGCCTTATCTTATTGCCCCTATTTAACATAGTATTGGAAGCTCTGGCCAGGGCAATCAAGCAACAGAAAGAAATAAAGGTATTCAAATAGGAAGAGAGGAAGTCCAATTGTCTCTGTTTGCAGATGACATTATTCTATATTTAGAAAACCCCATTGTCTCAGCCTCAAAACTCCTCAAGCTGATAAGCAACTTCAGCAAAGTCTCAGGATACAAAGTCAATGTGCGAAAATCACAAGCATTCCTATACACCAACAATAGACAAGCAGGGAGCCAAGTCATAAATGAACTCCCATTCACAGTAGCTACCAAGAGAATAAAATACCTAGGAATACAGCTAACAAGGAATGTGAAGGACCTCTTCAAGGAGAACTACAAACCACTGCTCAAGAATATAAGAGAGGACAGGCCGGGCACGGTGGCTCACGCCTATAATCCCAGCACTTTGGGAGTCCACGGCAGGTGGATCATGAGGTCAAGAGATTGAGACCATCCTGGCCAACATAATGAAACCCCTTCTCTACTAAAAAAAAAATACGAAAATTGGACGGATGCAGTGGCTCACACTTGTAATCCCAGCACTTTGGGAGGCTGAGGCGGGTGGATCATGAGGTCAGGAGTTTGAGACCAGCCTGGCCAAGACGGTGAAACCCCATCTTTACTAAAAATACAAAAATAAGCCAGGCATGGTGGTGAGTGCCTGTAATCCCAACTACTCAGGAGGCTGAGGCAGGAGAATTGCTTGAACCCAGGAGGTGGAGGTTGCAGTGAGCTGAGATCGTGCCACTGAACTCCAGCCTAGGCAACAAGAGTGAGACTCCATCTTTAAAAAAAAAAAAAAAAAATCAGCTGGGCGTGGTGGTGCACAGCTGTAGTCCCAGCTACTCGGGGGGCTGAGGCTGAAGAATCGCTTGGAACCTGGGAGTAGAGGTTGCAGTGAGCCAAGATCAGCCACCACACTCTAGCCTGGTGATAGAGTGAGACTTTGTCAAGAAAGAAAGAAATGAAGAGAGAGAGAGAGAGAGAAAGAGAAGGGAGGGGAGGGAGGGAGGAAGGGAGGGAGGGAAGGAAGGAAGGAAGGAAGGAAGGAAGGAAGGAAGGAAGGAAGGANAGGAAGGAAGGAAGGAAGGAAGGAAGGAAGGAAGGAAGGAAGGAAGGAAGGAAGGAAAGAAGGAAGGAAGGAAGGAAGGAAGGAAGGAAGGAAGGAAGGAAATAAAAGAGGACACAAACAAATGGAAAAACATTTCATTCTCATGGTTAAGAAGCATCAATATCATTAAGATAGTCATACTGCCCAAAGTAATTTATAGATTTAATGCTATTCCCATCAAACTACCATTGACATACCTCACAAAAGTAGAAAAACTACTTTACATTTCATATGGAACAAAAAAGAGCCCGTATAGCCAAGACAATCCTAAGCAAAAAGAACAAAGTTGGAGGTATCACACTAGCTGACTTCAAACTATGCTATAAGAATACAATAACCAAAACAGCATGGTACTGGTACCAAAACAGACATATAGACTGATGGAACATAATAGAGTCCTCAGAAATAACACCATACATCTACAAACATCTGATCTTTCATAAACTGGACAAAAACAAGTAATGGGGAAAGGATTACCCGTTTAATAAATGGTGCTGGGAAAACTAGCTAGTCATATGCGGAAAACTGAAACTGGACCCCTTCCTCATATCTTATACAAAAATTAACTCAAGATAGATTAAATACTTAAATGTAAAACCCCAAACCATTAAAACCCTAGAAGAAAACCTAGGCAATACTATTCAGGACATAAGCGTAGGCAAAGACTTCATGACTAAAACACCAAAAGCAATTGCAACCAAAGCCACAATTGACAAACTGGATCTAATTAAACTAAAGGGCTTCTGCACAGCAAAAGAAACTATCGTCACAGTGAAGAGGCAATCTACAGAATGGGAGAAAATGTTTGCAATCTGTCCATTTCACAAAGGTGTAATATCCAGAATCTACAAAGAACTTAAACAAATTTACAAGAAAAAAACAACCCCATCAAAATTGGGCAAAGTATATGAGCAGACACTTCTCAAAAGTAGACATTTATGTGGCCAACAAACATATGAAAAAATGTTCAACATCACTAATCATTAGAAAAATGCAAATCAAAACCACAATGAGATACCATCTCATGCCAGTCAGAATGATGATTATTAAAAAGTCAAGAAACAACAGATGCTGGACAGGATGTGGAGAAATAGAAATGCTTTTATACTGTTGGTGGGAATGTAAATTAGTTCAACCATTTGGGAGACAGTATGGCTATTCCTCCAGGATTGAGAACCAGAAATACCATTTGACCCAGCAATTCCATTACTGGGTATATACCCAAAGGAATATAAATCATTCTACTATAAAGACACATCCACTTGTATGTTTGTTGCAGCACTATTTACAGTAGCAAAGACATGCAACCAATTCAAACGCCCATCAGTGACAGACTGGATAAAGAAAATGTGGTACATACTCACCATGGAATACTATGCAGCATAAAAAAATAATGAGATCATGTCCTTTGCAGGGACATGGATGAAGCTGGAAGCCATCATCATCAGCAAACTAACACAGAAACAGAATACCGAATACCATATGTTCTCACTCATAAGTGGGAGCTGAACAATGAGAACACATGGACACAGGGAGGGGAACAACACAAAAAAAGTACAAACATGTACCTCCTTATACATTTTCTTACAAATATTTTACATAAATATAGCAAAGTTTTCCTTCCCATCTTTTATGTTTTCATTGTTTATATATAATTTCCTTATTCCTGGATTAAATATGCAAATTTTATCATCTAAAAATGATTTTATACATCCATTGAGCTACCTTTATCCTTTTTTTTCTGAGCCTTGTTAGTTTATTTCCTGATTAAAAATAATTTCTTCTTTCTCTAACCAAAAACTAGAAATTTCAGTTCTAGGTTTATTCATCCAGTATATTTTTATGCATATTCATTTTTCAGTAAAAGGGACAATGATACTGATATTATTTTAGCTTGTTAACTTACACATATTATAAACTGATTTCTACATCATAAAATATATAATTTTGAGGAGTTCATATGTTTAGTGAATAACAATAATAGTTTCTAGGGGTAAAATCAAATGGAAATAATCTAAATGTACTATGGCATAATACCTTTTGTATGTAAAACCTTTAAGTATATTTAAAACATTATTTCTTTAGAAAAAAAGCAGGATTTTAAAGTTAACAGCTGGCCATTTTTTGATGTCACAAGTTGTATAAAAATTTGGCAATTTTAAAAATCACAAAATGATATTTAGAAATATAAAAAATCATTGAAACAATACCATCTTTAATATCATTGATATATAAATGAGATATTTGCAAAATCGTTGGAATTCTTTTTTGTAATGTCTGTTATATGGGGAAATATTTGTACTTATTGTTCAGATTAATCCTTGATATTCTGTAGTAAGCATTGTTGCATGTCCAGTAATATTTTTTGTTCTTACTGTTGACTATGTATTTCTAAAACTATTCTCAATATTGGGGCTGAGCTGAGTTTAATGAGAAATTATAAGGAGTTTTGTTTCAAAATTTTCAGAGATGGGTAGAAAATAGTGGCACTCTTCAAAATTGTTAAAATTTTGTTTTTCCTGGTCACGGATAAACATAAACGAAAGAAAAAGTTGTCTTGCATTTATAAGGAGAAGGCAGAAGTAACAAGAAACTAGAATGTAGAGATTCACAACCTTAATACATAATTGCTATAATTGTTATTTTGAGTCCACTGGTGTTTTATGTTTTTGAACACAGCCTGACATTGACTGTGATGGTGAGCCCCTTTTTGACTGTAATGATTTCAAATGTTAACAGTAAACGACAGCACTGTACCCACTTTCCTAAGTCATCTGATAAAATTGATGCTGGGTCACGAGTTCTATTAAATATACCTTGTGTATTTCTCAGAATAAAAATTGTCATTTGTTTATTAATTCATTGTTTAAATACTCATTATAAATCTAAGTTACACCGGTAAGCTTCCTAGGAACTGATGACCTAGCAGTGAATGTGTCAGATAATCTCTCTCATGGATCTTACAATAAAGAAGTCAAAGGAGTGGGGAAAGAGAGGATAAGCAAAAAAAAATGTAAACCTTATGTCAGTGGTAAAAATTTCTTTGTAGAGGGGAATTAGGATAAGGGAAATAACAGTACAGTTGGAGGAGCTGGGGATGTTGTCTGGGTAGTCAGACAGAACTTCTCTGATAAAATGACCTGTGGGAAGAGAACTAAAGAACAGGAGGGGGAAAGGCGTGGTTTTGGAGGAAGGTTGGCAGTATAGATATCAACTGCAAAAGACCAAAGTCAGATCCTGACTTCTGTTTTCTTTTTCTTTTTTTTTTTGAGACGGAGTTTCGCTCTTATTGCCTAACCTGGAGTGCAATGCCACGATCTTGGCTCACTGCAACCTCCGCCTCCCTGAGCTTGAGCTCCTGCCTCAGCCTCCCCAGTAGCTGGGATTACAGGTATGTGCCACCACGCCCAGCTAATTTTTTGTATTTTTAGTAGAGACGGGGTTTATCCATGTTGGTCAGGCTGGTCTCAAACTCCTGACCTCAGGTAATCTGCCTTCTTTGGCCTCCCAAAGTGCTGGGATTACAGGCGTGAGCCTCCGTACCCAGTGACTTCTGTTTTCCAAACAATAAGAGGTCAAGGGAGAATGCAGTGAATGAGAAGTACAGAGAAAGAAGTGAGTTCAGAGTTACAGTGGGAAAATGTGGGGGCAGACTTTTCTGGGACTTCTAAACATCTTGAAAACTGCTTTCTAATTTGAAAAAAAAAAAAAAAAGATGGACAGTCATTGAAAGATTTTGAGCAAGAAACGACATGATATGAAATTTTGAAAATTTTAAAAAACTAATATTAGACTAAAATGTTAATAGACAACTGTAGGACACAGTATTAATTTCAGTTTTTTAATGCTGCTATAACAAGTAACCACAAATTCAGTAGCTTACAACATGTTTCTCATTTTACAGTTCTGCATAACTATAAAATTTAACACCAGTTTCACTGGGCTAATATCAAGATGTTGTTAGAATGCACTTTTTTTTTTTTTTCTGGAAGTTCTAGGAAAGATTCTATTTTGCTAACCTGCCTTTTCCGGGTTCAAGAGACTGCTCACATTTCTTTTTTCACGGACTCTTGCCCCCATCTTCAAATCAGGTAATGTTGGCCCAACTCTTTCTCAAATTGCCATCTTTCTCATCTTTTTTTACCTCTTCCTCGTTTACTTTTCAGGTACCTTGTGATTACATTGAGTTCACCGCTGAAAAATCCTACTATATGTTAAGGTCAGCTAATTATAAACCTCGATTTCACCTACTATCTTAATTCTCCTTTGCCAAGTAATCTAAAAGGTTCATAGACTCTGGGATTTAGGATGTGAAGTTATTTGGGGGAGGCATTGTTTTATCTCTCACAGACGGAATAAATATCGCAACAGAGACTGGCAAGAAGGCTATTGAAATAGTGTATCAGAGAGATAATGGTGACTGACAGGGTGAAAATGCGGGCGAGGAAGAGAAGTGATTGGATTCTGGAAACATTTTGAAAGTGTAAGAGGTCATTTCCTGATGCACTGTCTGAGTTTGTGTGTATGTGCGTGTTAGTTATTAAAGAGGGAAACAGAAAACTTTTTTTTGTTTGTTTTTGAGATGGAGTCTCGCTCTGTCACCCAGGCTGGCGTGCAGTGGCGCATCTCAGCTCACTGCAAGCTCCGCCTCTCAGGTTCACGCCATTCTCCTGCCTTAGCCTCCCAAGTAGCTGGGACTACAGGCGCCCACTACCACCCCCGGCTAATTTTTTGTATTTCTAGTAGAAACGGGGTTTCACCATGTTAGCCAGGATGGTCTCAATCTCCTGACCTCATGATCTGCCCGCCTCGGCCTCCCAAAGTGCTGGGATTATAGGTGTGAACCACCATTCCCGGCCACTATTTTTTGATAAACTAATTTTAGGATGCCTATTAGACAACAAAACAGAGATGTGGACTAATCATTGGGCATGCAAATCCAGAGATCAGAAGTTAAAGGATTCATATATTAATTATTAATCTGATAGCTAATATGGTTTGTTTGTGTCCCCCAAATATCATCTTGAATTACAGTCCCTGTAATCCTCACATGTCACAGGAGGGACCTGGTGGGAGGTAACTGAATCATGGGGGTGGTTTTCCCCATGCTATTTCTCATATTAGTAACTTCTCATAAGATCTGATCGTTTTATGAGGGGCTTCCCCCTTTGCTTGGCTCTCATTCTCCTTCCTGCCACCCTGTGAAGAAGAACATGTTTGCTCCCCCTTCTGCCATGATTGTAAGTTTCTTGAGGTCTCCCCAGCCATGCTGAATTGTGAGTCCATTAAACCTCTTTTCTTTATAAATTACCCAGTCTTGGGTATGTTCTTATAGCAGTGTGAGAACAAATTAATACAATAAGTTGGCATTGCAGAGAATGGGGTGCTGCTATACAGATACCTGAAAATTTGGAAGTGACTTTGGAACTGGGTAACAGGCATAGGTTGGAACAGTTTGGAGGACTCAGAAGAATACATGAAATTGTGGGAAAGGTTGGAACTTCCCACAGACTTGTAGAATGGCTTTGACCAAAATGCTGATAGTGATGTGGACAACCAAGTTCAGGCTGAGGTGTCTCAAATGGAGATGAGGAACCTGTTGGGAACTGAAGTAAAGGACGCCCTTGCAATGCAAAGGGACTGGCAGCATTTCAGCTCTGCCCTACTGATCTGTGGAACTTTGAACTTGAGAGAAATGATTTAGGGTATTTGGCAGAATAAATTTCTAAGTGGCAAAGCATGCAAGAGGAAGCAGAGCATGAAAATTTTGAAAATTAACAGTCTGTCATCGTGATAGAAAAAAACACACACCATTTGCTGTGGAGAAATTCAAGCCTGCTGCAGAAATTTGCATAAGTAACAGGAAGCCAAATGTTAATCACCAAGACAATGGGGAAAATGTCTCCAGGGCATGTCAGAGGCCTTCACAGCAGCCCCTCCCATTACAGGCTGGGAGGCCTAGGAGGGAAAAATGGTTTTCTGGGCTGGGCCCAGGGCCCTACTGCCCTGTGCAGCCTCAGGACATGGTGCCCTACATTCCAGCTGCTTCAGCTTCAGCTTTGGCTAAAAAGGGCCAATATACAGCTTGGGTCATTGCTTCAGAGGGTGTAAGCCCAAAGTCTTGATGGCTTACATGTAGTGGATTAGGCCTGTGGCTACACAGAAGTCAGGAATTAAGGTTGGAGAACCTCTGTCTAGATTTTAGAGGATGTATGTAAATGCCTGGAAAAAGCTTGCTGCAGGGGCAGAGCCTTAAGGAGAACCTCTGCTAGGGTGGTGCAAAAGGGAAATGTGGGTTTAGAGCCCCCACTCACAGTCCCAAATGGGGCACTGCTAATGGAGCTGTAAGAAGGCAGCTACTATCCTCCAGACCCCAGAATGGTAGATCTACCCACAGCTTACACTGTGCACTTGGAAAAGCTGCAGACACCCAAAGCCAGTCCATGAGAGCAGTTGGAAATGGGGCAGTGCCGTGCAAACCTACAGGGGAAGAGTCACCCAAGGCTGTGGGAGCCCATCTCTTGCATCAGAATGACCTGGATGTGAGACATGGAGCCAAAGGAGATCATTTTGGAACTTTAAGGTTTAAAGCCTGCCCTATTGGATTTTAGACTTGCAAGGGGCCTATAGCCTCTTTGTTTTGGCCATTTTCTTCCATTGGTAAAGGGATATTTACCCAATGCCTGTACCTCCATTGTATCTAGGAAGTAACAAACTTGCTTTTGATTTTACAGGCTCATAGGCAGAAGGGATGTGCCTTGTCTCAGATGAGACTTACGACTTGGACATTTGAGTTAATGCTGGAATAATTTAAGACTTTGAGGGACTGTTGGAAAGGCATGATTGTGTTATAAAATGGGAGAATAGGAGATTTGGGAGGGGCCAGAAGTGAAATAATATGGTTTGGCTGTGTCCTCACCCAAGTCTCTTCTTGAATGGTAGTTCCCATAATCCCTGTGTGTTGTGAAAGGGACCCCGTGGGGTGGAATTGAATCATGAGGCAGTTTCCCCATGCTATTCTCATATTAGTGAGTAAGTTCTTATGAGATCTGATGGTTTTATGAGGGGCTTCCCCCTTTGCTAAGCTCATTCTCCTCTTTCTTGCTGCCCTGTGAAGAAGAATGTGTTTATTTCCTCTTCCATGATGGTTTTAAATTTCCTGAAACCTCCCTAGCCATGCTAAACTGTGAGTCCATTAAACCACTTTACTTTATAAATTACCAAGTCTCAAGTTTGGTCCGTAGCAGTGTGAGAACAAACTAATACAATAGCCTTTAAATAATGAGACATGATGAGAACATCTGAGAAGTATGTATTGATTATAACGGGGAAGTTGTTCAAGGTCAGAGCCTTGGAGCACTCCAACATTCATTGAGAAGAAAAATGAGGAGAAACATGAAAGGAAAATAAATTGAAAATTCACAACCAGCGAGGTGGGAGGAAGACCAATATATTGGTGTCACAAAGACCAAACAGAGCGTTTTGGGAACAGTCTTTTAGTTAAATATTGCTAATAGTCATGAGGAGAACTGATAAATCATAATGGATATTTCAATTTGAAGGTCATCACTACTTAGACAAGACCTGTTTCTATAATGAAATAGTAGGCTCTAAAGTCTAAATGAACTGGATTCAGAAGAGAATTGGATGAGAGAAAGTGAAGACAACAAGCATAAAGACTCTTCTAAAAACTTCCATTACTATGGGAAAGGGATGGATGAAATACAGGCAGGAAACTAATGAGCTATCAAAAAATTTTCAAACTTGCCCCTTTTTTCTTTGTTTCTATTGTGAAATATATTTCTAAAAGAAGTTATCTGATATATTTTAATACCAAATAAGAAACATAACCATAACACTACCACATCCAGCTAATTTTTGTATTTTTAGTAAAGATGGGGTTTCACCATGTTGGCCAGGCTGGTCTCAAACTCCTGACCTTGAGTGATCTGCTCACCTCGGCCTCCCAAAGTGCTGGGATTACAGGCATGAGCCATCATGCACAGCCTCTCTTCTTCTTTCTTTATCTAGTTTTATTCGTCTTTTTGTATATCTGAAATATGTTTTATTTATGTTTAAACTTTATTAAAATAAAGTCATGCTGTATGAAATCTTTTGATGATTTCTTTATTTCATGTTATATTGCAAAAATTTGTCTGGACTGTTGCTTGTACCTGAAGGTACTTATTTTAAATGTGAAATTGTATTTTATCACGAGACTATACCTAATTTTTGAAATTGTTCTGTGGATGGAAATTTTGGGCATTTCTGAACATAGAAATGGATCCTTCTGCTGTTAAAGCTTGAAACTTACATTTGTTTTATCTGAGTTTCTTCCTCTGAAAACAACCTTCAGGCCTCTCACAGAAAGTATCAAAGAACTGAAACCAGATCACCATGCCAGATGCCAGACCCCTCATTCACCATGATTGCTTCCTTGCCCCTCCCAAGTTCATGTTTTCTTACACATTGTTACATTTCTTACCTGCTATGTAAATCCCTGGTTTTAGTCAGAGAGATGGATTTGAGACTGAGCTCCCATCTCAGCTGCAGAACTCAAAGCCCTCTCCTTGGCAATACTTGTCGTCTCAGTGATTGGCTTTCTGTGCAGTGAGTAGTAAAACCTAGACCAAACCCCTAGTGTTTTAGTAACATTTATAGGTATTTGTTATTGTTAACATTATTTCTGATCTTCTTGTACAAGTCTCCCATTGTCCTGTGTAAGAGTTTTCCTTGAACGTATTCCTAGGAGTGGAATTGCTGTGCTATGGGTTATGTGATTGGTCAATTGCAGGAAATAATAAAACTGATCTAACCAATTTACTTCTCTGCAATGTATAAGTTCCTGTCAATTTATATATTTTTCAATAATTTTTAAGCCTTTTAGTTATTTTCTGTGTCAATAGCAGACTTGTCTCCAAGAAGGAATGGAGACTGATGGCCTTAATACTATTATGGACTGAGCTGTTTTGAGACTGGATTGAAGTTTCATTAACGGTTAGTCTCCCTCTGGCTCAAACTTGTTTAGAGGGAAGAATACCCCCATGGCTTTCAAGTGAGATCTTGGTGTTTCAAGAGGTCCTCTTCCCTTGGTAGGGAACTCTAATATGTATTCCTCAGCACTGGAAGACAAACAATAACACTCATTCTCATTTATAGAGGTCTTCAACTTAGCTTTGTTAACCATTTGTTACATGTGGCTTCAGGATTTCGTAAATTGGATAAATATCATTTTGCAAATTTAATGGAAACCATGTAGTTAAGGCCCATTAAGTTTTTGATCTTGTTTTCTCTGTGTTAAGCAACTACACAAAACTCTGCTGTTTCTCTTTCCCCAGCAGCAGCCCTGAGCAAAAGGGGCGCCTTTGTGTCACAAATCTGCAAATGACACCCAAATAAAAGTAGGTGCAAAATATTAGCTATTTTATTTCTGTTTTCTAGGTCTCTGTGGTCCCCATTGCTTCTGTAGTTCTTCAATGCCACTGAAATTGGTTTTCACATTTTCTGGCTTTTATAACTGTTTAGACCTTTTGCAAACAACTAAATCCAACACAGACTAGGAAATCTCCTTTTAATTTTAAGGTTTATTATGCTAATTTTACATTATGTTCTGTGATTTTAATATCTAGTATATGTATTTTTGTCCTTTGTAAGGTGTTTGCTCTTCACAAATATCACATACTTTGGTCTGTGAACTCATTTTCTTCCAGTAGAGTGTCAGCTTTTGTCAGCCATATTTATCAGGGAATGTTTGATATTTGTGTCATCCCATAAAGTGCATAATGGATAAACTGCAGGAAAAGATCTGTAATAATAAGTCTTTGAGCTTCATAAAAATACTGAACATTCCTTATCTGACTAAACTAATCTAGCCAGGGAGATTTTGAATGAAAAGACATTTCTTAGATTGTAATTAACCATCCCTGGGAGTTTAGACCTTCAGAATAAGTAAGCATCTGCCTGTGGTAACTAAATCTCCACTTGCTTTCTTGGTTTCTGATAATTGTCCTTAGTGAACCTGGACCATGCATAATTTAGAGAATGGTACACACACTGGCTTTCTCATGGCAATGTCAAAGACTAGGATGAATAAAGGAGGAACGACAGTTACAACATCAAAAACAAAAACAAAATTCACAGATATCTTCCCCTTACACAGCTGTTCAAAATTGTCTCTGACTATATTGCTCCAGGGTTTTCTCACATTTTCTTTATTTTTTCTTAACTGCAATTCCTCAGAGAACCATCTTGATGGAGATGGAGAGAGATGGCAGCTGTACTAGTTTGGAGTTCTGGTAAGATCCTTTTTAGTTCACTATTTGATTTATGCTGAATATGATGCTCCTGAGATTCATCCTTGTAGATGAGAGAGCTGTATTTGTTTTCTTTTCCTCCTGTAAGATATTCCAATGTATGACTTTAACAATAAGTGTTTCTACAGTCTCCCGATTGATGAAATGTTTGTTTTCTTCCTCCTTTTAAAAAATTTACTTCAATTTGGGAGGCCGAGGCAGGCGGATCATGAGGTCAGCAGAGGGAGACCATCCTGGCTAACACAGTGAAACCCCATCTCTACTAAAAAAAATACAAAAAATCAGCCGGGCATGGTGGCTGGCATCTATAGTCCCAGGTACTTGGGAGGCTGAGGCAGAAGAACGGCATGAACCTGGGAGTTGGAACTTACAGTCAGCCGAGATAGCGCCACTGCACTCCAGCCTGGGTGAAACAGCGAGACTCCGTCTCAAAAAAAAAAAAAAAAAAAAAAAAAAAAATACTGCAATGGACAATCTTATGTTTCTATTTTGGTGCACGTGTCTATGTTCAGGCATTTCATAAGTTATCTAGAACTGGAAAAGCTAATCTATGGTACGCATGTAATCAACTTTACTTGGCACTGGAAACTTGTATTTCCTGGCATCTGTAGCAGTTAACATCTTGCCCATGCTATGTGTGCAGAAAATTTCCTCTTCTCCGTATTCTTGCAGAAATTTGGGGGTTGATTTCAATTTTCAGCTCATTAACTCATTACTTGACCTTATCTCATTATGATTTGATTTTGTATTTCCTAGTTAATAAGAAGTTTGATCATCATGATATCTGTGTATTACCCGATGTATTTATTTTTCTGAAAAGAGCCTGATCATTTAATTTGACTGTTTTATTTTTGCATTATGTGTGTGACTCTTAACAATTTGTGGAAATTTTAAGTATATTTTGGATGGTGATTCTATTTTTTAAATTTTTTGTTACTTTCAATTTTGAGGGCACATAGGAGATACCCGAATATATGGGGTACATGCAATTTTTTGGTGCAGTCATGCAATGTGAAATAATTGTATTACAGAGAATGTGGTATCCATCTCCTCAAGCATTTATCCTTTGTGTTACAAACTGATATGGTTTGGCTCTGTGTCTCCACTCAAATCTCTCCTTGAATTGTAATAACTCCTATGTGTCAAGGGCAGGACCAGGTGGAGGTAATTGAATCATGGGGGTAGTTTCCCCCATGCTGGTCTCGTGCTAGTGAATGAGTTCTCATGAGATTCGATGTTGTTATAAGGGGTTGTTCCTGGAACTTTGTGTGGCACTTCTCTTTCCTGCCACCAGGTGAAGAAGGATGTATTTTTCCCCTTCCGCTATGATTTTAAGTTTCCCAAGGCCTCCCCCGCTGAGTCAATTAAACCTCTTTTCTTTATAAATTACCCAGTCTTTGGCAGTTCCTTATAGCAGCATGCTAATACACAACCAATAAACAATCCAGTTACACTCTTTAAGTTATTTTAAAATACAATTATTATTTACTATAATCACCCTGTTGTGCTGTCAAATAATAGGGCTTATACATTCTTCCATTTTTTTTTTTTGTACTCATTAACCATCCCTACCTCCCCTTCTAGCACCTACTACCCTTTGTAGCCTCCAGCAACCATTCTTCTGCTCTCTATAGAGCATGAGTTCAATTATTTTGAGTTGAGATCCCACAAATGAGTGAGGACATGTGATGTTTGTCTTTCTGTGTCTTGCTTCTTTCCCTTAATATAATGACCTCCAGGTAATCCATACTATTGCAAATGACTGAATATCATTATTTTTGTGGTAGAATAGTACCCCCATTGTGTGTATGTATCACATTTTCAGTATCCATTCAACTATTGATTGACACCTGGGTTGCTTTCAAAACTTCACTATTTTGAATAGTATTGTAATAAATAGGAGTGCAGACACCTCTTTGATACACTGATTCTCTTTCTTTTGTGAATATACCTAGCAGTGACATCCCTGGATCCTCTAATAGCTCTAAATTTTTTTTTTTTTGGTTGGGGGGAACCTCCAAACTGTTCTTCATAGTGGTTGTATGAATTTACATTTCCATCATCAGTGTTTGAGGGCTTGTTATTGCCTGTCTTTTTGATATAAGCCATTTTAACTAGGGTGTGATGATATCTCCTTGTGGTTTTGATTTGCATACCCGTGATGATAAATGATGTTGAGCACCTTTTCATATGCCTATTTTCCACTGATATGTCTTCTTTTGAGAAATGTCTATTCAAATATTTCACCCATTTTTGATCAGATTATTATGTATTTTTTTCCAATAGAGTTGTTTCTTATCCTTGTATATTCCAGTTACTACTAATCCCTTACCAGATTTGTTTGCAAATATTTTCTCCCAGTCTGTGGTATGATGAAAGTACTTGAAGAGTCTTATCCTTTGCAAATATCTTCTCCTGATGGGCCCCCTTATTCTTCATTCTTTTCATGGTATCTGTCAATGAAATAAATTTTTATGGAGTCACTTCCAAGATGGCCAAATAGGAACAGCTCTGGTCTACAGCTACCAGCAAGATTGACACAGATGATGGGTGATTTCTACATTTCCAACTGAGGTACCTGGTTCATCTCATTGGGACTGGTTAGACAATGGGTGCACCATATGGAAGGCAAGCTGAAGCAGGGAGGGGTGTCACTTCACCCAGGAAGCACAAGAAGTCAGTGTATTTCCCTTTCCTAGCCAAGGGAAGCTGTGAGTGACTGTATCTGGATGACCGGTACACTTCTGTCCAAATATTGCATTTTTCCCATGGTCTTGGCAACCAGCAGGCCAGAAGATTCCCTCCCGTCCCTGGCTCACTGGGTCCTACGCCCATGGAGCCTTGCTTGCTGCTAGCGCAGCAGTCTGGGATCAACCTGGGATGCTGACGTTTCGTGGGGGAAGGAGCATCTGCCATTGCTGAGGCTTGAGTAGCTGGTTCTATGCTCACAGTGTAAACAAAGCGGTAGGGAAGCTTGAACTGGGGGGAGCTCATCACAGCTCAGCAAGTCCTACTGCCTCTCTAGATGCCACCTCTGGAGGCAGGGCATATCTGAACAAAAGGCAGCAGACAACTTCTCCAGACATAAACATCTCTACCTGACAGCTCAGTGGTTCTCCTAGCATGACATTTGAGCTCTGATAACAGATGGACTGCCTCTTCAGGTGGGTCCCTGACCCCTGTGTAACCTGACTGGGAGACACCTCCCAGTAGGAGCTGATAGACACCTCATAGAGGCAGGTGCCTTTCCAGGATGAAGCTTCCAGAAGAAGGATCAGGCAGCAATATTTGCTGTTCTGCAGCCTCTGCTGGTAATAACCAGGCAAACAGGGTACGGAGTGGATCTCCAGCAAACTCCAACAGACCTGTAGCTGATGGGGTGGTCTGTTGGAAGGAAAACTAACAAACAGAAAGGAATAACATCAACATCAACAAAAAGGACATCCACACCAAAACCGTATACATAGGTCACTAACATCAAAGACCAAAGGTAGGTAAAATCACAAAGATGGGGAGAAACCAGAGCAGAAAGGCTGAAAATTCCCAAAACCAGAACGACTCTTCTCCTCCAAAGGAACACAACTCCTCACCAGCAAGGGAACAAAACTGAACGGAGAATGAGTTTGATGAACTGACAGAAGTAGGCTTCAGAAGGTCAATAAAAACAAACTTCTCTGAACTAAAAGAGCACGTTCTAACCCATGAAGCTAAAAAACCTTGAAAAAAGGTTAGACGAATGGCTAACTAGAATAACCAGTATAGAGAAGAACTTAAATGACCTGATGGAGCTGAAAACCATAGTATGAGAACATCGTGAAGCATATACAAGCTTCAATAGCTGATTCAATCAAGCAGAAGAAAGGATATCAATGATTGAAGATCAAATTAATGAAATAAAGTGAGAAGTTTAGAGAAAAAAGAGTGAAAAGAAATGAACAAAGCCTCCAAGAATTATGGGACTATGTGAAAAGACCAAATCTACATTTGATTGGTGTACCTGAAAGTGATAGAGAGAATGGAAACAAGTTAGAAAACACTCTTCAGGATATTATCCAGGAGAACTTCACCAACTTAGCAAGGAAGTTGCAACATTCAAATTCAGGAAATACAGAGAACACCACAAAGATATTCCTCGAGAAGAGCAAACCCAAGACACGTAATAGTCAGATTCACCAAGGTTGAAATGAAGAAAAAAATGTTAAGGGTAACCAGAGGGAAAGGTTGGGTTACCCACAAAGGGAAACCCATCAGATTAACAGTAGATTTCTTGGCAGACTAACAGTAGATTTCTTGGCAGAAACCCTAGAAGCCAAAAGAGAGTGGGGTCCCATATTCAACATTTGTAAAGAAGGAATTTTCAACCCAGAATTTCATATCCAGCCAAAATAACTTAATAAGTGAAGGAGAAATAAAATTTTTTACAGAAAGCAAACTCTGAGAGATTTTGTCACCACCAGGCCTCCTTTACAAGAGCTCCTGAAGGAAGTACTAAACATAGAAAGGAAAAACTGGTACCAGCCTCTGCAAAAACATGCCAAAGTGTAAAGACCATCGATGCTATGAAGAAACTGCATCAATTAATGAGCAAAATAACCACCTAGCATCATAATGACAGGATCAAATTCACACATGACAATATTAACCTTAAAGGTAAATGGGCTAAATACCCCAATTAAAAGACACAGACTGGCAAACTGGATAAACAGTCAAGACCTATCAATGTGCTGTATTCAGGAGATCCATCTCACGTGCAGAGACACACATAGGCTCAAAATAAAGGGATGGAGGAAGATTTACAAAGCAAATGGAAAGCAAAAAAAAAAAAAAAAAAAAAAATAGCAGAGGTTGCAATCCTGGTCTCTGATAAAACAGATTTTAAACCAACAAAGATCAAAGGAGACAAAGGCGGCCATTACATAATGGCAAAGGGATCAATTCAACAAGAAGAACTACCTATCCTAAATACATATCCATCCAGTACAGGGGCACCCAGATTCATAAAGAGAGTTCTTAGAGACCTACAAAGAGACTTAGACTTCCTCACAATAATAATGGATACATTAGCACCCCACTGTCAATATTAGACAGATGAACGAGACAGAAAATTAACAAAGATATCCAGGACTTGAACTCAGCTCTGGACCAAGCATAACTAATAGACAATTACAGAACTCTCTACCCCAAATCAACAAAATATACATTCTTCTCAGCACTACATTGCACTTATTCTAAAATTGAACACATACTTGGAAGTAAAACACTCCTCAGCAAATGTAAAAGAACAGAAATCACAACAAACTGTCTCTCAGACAACAGAGCAATCAAATTAGAACTCAGGATTAAGAAACTCACTCAAAACCGTACAACTACATGGAAACTGAACAACATGATCCTGAATGACTACTGGGTAAATAACAAAATGAAGGCAGAAATAAAAATGTTCTTTGAAACCAATGAGAACAAAGACACAACATACCAGAATCTCTGGGATACATTTAAAGCAGTGTGGAGAGGAAAATTTATAGCACTAAATGCCCACAAGAGAAAGCAGGAAAGATCTAAAATTGATACCCTAACATCACAATTAAAAGAACTAGAGAAGCAAGAGCAAGCAAATTCAAAAGCTAGCAGAAGACAAGAAATAACTAAGATGAGAGCAGAACTGAAGGAGATAGAGACACACACACAAAAAAAAACTTCAAAAAAATCAACGAATCCAGGAGGTGGTTTTTTGAAAACATCAACAAAATTGATAGACCACTAGTAAGACTAATAAAGAAGAAAAGAGACAAGAATCAAATATATGCAGTAAAAAATGATAAAGCAGATATCACCACCATTCCCACAGAAATACAAACTACCATCAGCAAATACTGTAAACACCTGCATGCAAATAAATTAGGAGATCTAGAAAAAATGGATAAATTCCTGGACACATACACCCTCTAATACTAAACCAGGAAGAAGCTGAATCTCTAAATAGACCAATAACAGGTTCTTAAATTGAGACAATAATGAATAGCCTACTAGCCAAAAAAAGTCCAGGACCAGATGGATTCACAGGTGAATTCTATCATAGGTACAAAGAAGAGCTGGTACCACTCCTTCTGAAACTATTCTGATCATCAGAAAAAGAAGGAATTCTCCCTAACTCATTTTATGAGGCCAGCATCATCCTGATACCAAAGCCTGGCAGAGAAACAACAAAAAAAGAATTTTAGGCCAATATCCCTGATGAACATCGATGTGAAAATCCTCAATAAAATACTGGCAAACCGAATCCACCAGCACATCAAAAAGCTTATCCACCACGATTAAGTCGGCTTCATCCCTGGGATGCAAGGCTGGTTCAACATACTGAAATCAATAAATGCAATCCATCACATAAACAGAAGCAATGACAAAAACCATGTGATTATCTCAATAGATGCAGAAAAGGCCTTTGACAAAATTCAACAGCCTTTCATGCTAAAAAATCTCGATAAACTAGGTATTGATGGAATGTATTTCAAAATAATAAGAGCTGTTTATGACAAACCCATTGTCAATATCATACTGAATAGGCAAAAACTGGAAGTATTCCCTTTGAAAACTGGCATAAAACAAGGATGCCCTCTCTCACCACTCACATTCAACATAATATTAGAAGTTCTGGCCAGGGCAATCAGGCAAGAGAAAGCAATAAAGGGTATTCAAATAGAAAGGGAGAGTGTCAAATTGTCTCTGTTTGAAGATAACATGATTGTATAATTAGAAAATCCCATTGTCTCAGCCCAAAATCTCCTTAAGTTGATAAGCAACTTCAGCAAAGTCTCAGGATACAAAATCAATGTGTGAAAATCACAAGCATTTTTATACACCAATAACAGACAGAGAGCCAAATCATGAGTGAACTCACATTCACAATTGCTACAAAGAGAATAAAGAACCAAGAATACAACTTACAAGGGACGTGAAGGACCTCTTCAAAGAGAACTACAAACCACTGCTCAAGGAAATAAGAAAGGGACACAAACAAATGGAAAAACATTCCATGCTCATTGATAGGAAGAATCAATATGGTGAAAATGTCGTTACTGCCCAAAGTAATTTAAAGATTCAGTGCTATCCCCATCAAGCTACTACTGACTTTCTTCACAGAATTGGAAAAAAACTAAACTTCATATGGAACCAAAAAAGAGCACGTATAGCCAAGACAATCCTAAGCAAAATAAACAAAGCTGGAGGCATAACGCTACCTGACTTCAAACTATACTACAAGGCTACAGTAACCAAAACAACATGGTATTAGTACCAAAACAGATATATAGAACAATGAAACAGACTGGAGGCCTCAGAAATAACAGACACATCTACCACCATCTGCTTTTTGACAAACCTGACACGTACAAGCAATGGGGAAAAGATTCCCTATTTAATAAATGGTGTTAAGAAAACTGGCTAGCCATATGCAGAAAACTGAAACTGGACCCCTTCTTTACACCTTATACAAAAATAAACTCAAGATGGATCAAAGACTTAAACGTAACACCTAGGACCATAAAAATCCGAGAAGAAAACCTGAGCAATACCATTCAGAACATAGGCATGGGCAAAGACTTCGTGACTAAAACACCAAAAGCAACAGCAACAAAAGCCAAAATTGACAAATGGGATCTAAGTAAACTAAAGAACTTCTGCACAGCAAAAGAAACTATCATCAGAGTGAACAGGAAACCTACAGAATGGGAGAAAATTTTTGCAATGTATCCATCTGACAAAGGGCTAATATCCAGAATCTACAAAGAACTTAAACAAATATTCAAGATAAAAGCAAACAACCCCATCAAAAAATGGATGAAGGATATGAACAGACACTTCTCAAAAGAAGACATTTATACAGCCAACAGACACATGAAAAAATGCTCATCATCACTGGTCATTAGAGAAATGCAAATCAAAACCACAATGAAATACCATCTCATGCCAGTTAGAATGGCAATCATTAAAAAGTCAGGAAACAACAGATGCTGGAGAGGTTGTGGAAAAATAGGAACACTTTTACACTGTTGGTGGGAGTGTGAATTAGTTCAACCATTGTGGAAGACAGTGTGGCGATTCCTCAAGGATGTAGAACTAGAAATACCATTTGACCCAGCGATCCCATTTTGGGCAAATACCCAAAGGATTATAAATCATTCTACGATAAAGATACATGTACACGTATGTTTATTGAGGCACTATTCAAAATAGTCAAGATTTGGAACTAACTCAAATGTCCATTAATGATAGACTGGATTAAGAAAATGTGGCACATGGAATACTATGCAGCCATAAAAAAGGATGAGTTCATATCCTTTGCAGGGATATGGATGAAACTGGAAACCATCATTCTCAGAAAACTATTACAAGCTCAGAAAACCAAACACCACATGTTCTCACTCATAAGTGGTAGTTGAACAATGAGAACATGTGGACACAGGGAGGGGAACATCACACACTGGGGCCTGTGGGTGGTGGACAGCTAGGGGAGGGATAACATTAGGGTAAATACCTAATGTAGGTGACGGGTTGATGGGTGCATGGCACTTGTATTCCTATGTAACAAAACTGCATATTCTGCACACATAACCCAGAACTTAAACTATAATAATAAATTTTTAAAAGTTTACATTTATTCTATACATATTTAACAGTCTCTTATCCTTTATCATGTACATTTTTGTCTTCTGAAAAATGTTTCCTATATTAAAATTAGAAAACATTTTCTATGATTTTTCTACATATTTAAAAATGTTGCTACCCACATATAAGAATTTGGTCATTCAATAATTTATTTTTGTATTTTGATTGAAGTTATAATGGTCATTATTCTTTTTAAATTTTTCCATATAAGTTAAAAAGAAATCATCCCACTATAATTTATTAGCGACTTTGCCTTTCTCCACTAATGCACTGATTGTCTCTGATTTAAAAATATCAAAGTATATATCTCACACACACACACACACACACACTCACAAACACACACGTACAACTTCTAGAATTTAGGTCTATTGTACTTATCTTTTTGTTGCTTCATTAATAGCATATTATACTAATTAAAAGGACTCTATAATAAACATTTATATCTACTACAACTAGTTTCCCCTCCTGGTTAATTTTCAGAATACCTTGAAACTTCATAACCCTTTGATATGCCATAGCAATTTTAAAATCTAATTATCTAAGTCCATAAAAAACACACAATGGTAGTTTGCTTTAAATTGCATTAAATCTATACATTGTTTTGACATGTAGACAAATAGCAATTTGATTTTTATGATATTGCATTTTCTACTCTATGAACATCATATATCTCTTATCTTTTAAGGTTTTATATCTTAAAGTCATTTATATTGTTTTATTGTATTTGCCAGGTTTCTAGATATGGTTATGTACCCCTCATTTCATTTTGATATTTTGAATTCTATATATGTATGCATGTATCTGTGTATGTGTATGATGCACTCACTTTGTACTGGAGAGGCATATATGTATACGTGTGTGTGTGTGTGTGTGTGTGTGTACAAATTTCTTGTTTGTTACCCGGGTATAGAAAGGCAGAAATTCCATTTAGATTTGCTAAACTTTGTCATTCATTAGAACTTGATCTTATATCTCCTTTGCTTTTCTGTATCTATAGGATCATATAATAAACCAGTAAGGGTCGTTTTAAAATTTCTTTCCTTTAACAACACAGAAATTCATGTATATTGAATTTCTAGGATCTCAGCTTTAGGTCTCTTAGCTGCCCTCCAAATCTCAGGCCTAGCCTTTGCAGCACGGCCAAGCACTTAGCTAGTTAAAACCATGGCTCTGGGCCAAGAAAGACTGGCAGACAGTCCAAAGACAAACACACAAAAAACTGGCTTCAACACTAGGTTACCCCATAGGGAGTTTTTTTCTTCCTTGTTATTTTTGGCTTCCAATGAATTTCTTTCCATTCCCTGCAATTAAAAACACCTTAAAAAAAGAATAATGTATGATGCAGGAATGAGGGTGAATAACTGAATGGCAATATCTTGGTTGGGTCTGAAAGAAAATGGTATATAAATCAAAAATGAAGGAGTTGTCCTTCTACAGATGTACAGATATTACATCTTAAAAAAAAAAAAAAAACCCAAGGAAAGGTGAGAAATAGGGATATCAATATGCTGATTTACATCATTGATAATCAGAGCATGGCTGGAACCTGTGGCCTTTTTCTGTGGCCCTTGCTGATTTCAGCCTGTGGATTTTCACAGAATTACCTTGAATCTCCCTTCTATTTGGTCTCTTGTAGGGTTTTTCTTCTCTTGTGGTGATTTTCAGGTAATAATTTCAGGCCACATGTCTTAAATTAGCTGAAAAATGATGGTCATTATATATTTGGTTATCAATACTGATATGGATATTTCCACCTTAGTGATATATTTTTAAAGCTTTTCAAAAAAAAGAAAAAACTAAAACCTAGGAGTAAAGTCACTTAAATGTGTGAGTTTAAATAGTTAAATCACATTTGTTTTCTACTACACTGATCTTTCCTCGTGGGACTGAGTAAACATAAGTTTCAGTTCAGCATAGTAGAAGACAGTTTGTCCCAGGACATGCAGGACTGAACATTTTTGTCTTCTGAAAAATGTTCTCCTGTATTAAAATTAAAAGACATTTTCTACAGTTTTTCTAAATATTCAAAAATGTTGCTATCCATATGTAAGAATTTGGTCATTCAATAATTTATTTTTGTATTTTGATTGAAGTTATAATGGTCATTATTCATTTTAAAATTTTCCATATAAGTTAAAAAGAAATCATCCCACTATAATTTATTAGCTACTTTGCCTCTCTCCACTAATGCACTGTCTCTGATTTAAATATATCAAAGTATGTATCACACACACACACACGCACACACAAACACACACATACAACTTCTAGAATTTAGGTCTTTTTTTATTGTTGTAGGAGGAGCATATAATACTCTAGTGACTGGAACTTTGTACATTGCATTTCACATCTTTACATCTTGGTTTCTCCATCTGTAAAATGTAATATTTTAGCTTGATGATCTTTAAAATTGCTACTAGATCTCACATTCACAAAGGCATGTAATTTTGGAGTTGGAATTCAAAGCCAGATTTGTTTGATTCTAAGTCTATATCCCACTCTGTCCTGCTGTTCATTCCTTATGGAATTTGGTAAATAAACCAACTGCAATCAAGTGAAATTTGTAAATGAATGTCTGAAGCTAAACTTTGTGCCAACCTTTTGAAGATTATAGTTTGAACTGTTTTGTTAATTGGTCAAATATACTCTAATTTATAATTATTTCAAAGTGAGACCATCTGTTTAATGAATTAAAAAATAAAATACAAGGCAAACATAGTTCTTTCGTCTCATTATTTCTGAAACTTTTTGGGAGATGATTAAGTCCTACAACTTGCAAACCCTTTGGAATTCTTGCCTTAGTTTCCTTTTTTTCATTTTTTTCTTGACCGTTCTATCTCCCAGTAACAAAATGATCAATTCAGATTCCAAAAATTTCAGCCATTATACGCTGAAGCAGTACACATTTATTTAAGAATACATATAATTGATAATTTACAACATTTCTGAAAGAAAACATATAATTTCCTGTAGCTTTAGAATGAGAGCAAGTTGCTCATATTAGTTCATATGAATAGCATTTTGTCTTTCTGACAAGAAATAATTAATTTCACTTCCAACATTTTTGATAAAATATTCATTAGTCATTTATTTCAGGTTTTAATGAGTCAGGAAATTGGGCCTCGTTTGTTAATGTTAAGCATTATTTAAGCACAGGCTCTTGAACAGAAGAGTACTATGTAAGTTCACTCCTATCGTGACTAAGAACAACTTCTTGAAGCCAGGATGAAGTAGAAGTTGTATGAAGTACAAAGAGTCACGAGAGAGGAGTTCATGACTAGGTCACTCAGCAATCATCCCACTGTGCAAGCTGCACTTCTTTTTAGCAAACTTTATTTTCTTAAGTTTTAAATGTTTGTTTAATCAGTGGCACCT
Source organism: Theropithecus gelada (assembly GCF_003255815.1). Lineage (NCBI taxonomy): Eukaryota > Metazoa > Chordata > Mammalia > Primates > Cercopithecidae > Theropithecus > Theropithecus gelada. Next base: position 90,697,837 of record NC_037682.1, on the reverse strand, counting down.
TTTTATTTTAATCTTAGATACCAGTGGTTTCTTAGAGGTATGGAAAAGCCCATTTACTAGCCACATAGGATCTCATATGCCAGAAACCTGAGTCAAAACAAACCCTTTTCTCATTCATCGTGAAAAAAATATTTCATTATTTTCAGACCGATTTTACTCTCAGGTTTTTTGTTTTGTTTTGTTTTGTTTTTGTTTTTTTAGACAGTCTTGCTCTGTCGCCAGGCTGAAGTGCAGTGGCATGATCTCGGCTCACTGCAACCTCCGCCTCCCGGGTTCAAGCAATTCTCCTGCCTCAGCTTCCTGATTAGCTGGGATTACAGGTGCGCTCCACCATGCCCAGCTAATTTTTGTATTTTTAGTAGAGACAGGGTTTCACCATGTTGGCCAGGATGGTCTCGATCTCTTCACCTTGTGACCCGCCCGCCTCGGCCTCCCAAAGTGCTGACATTACAGGCGTGAGCCACTGAGCCTGGCCTACTCCCAGTTTTTATCTGATCATACTGTTGAAATTAAGAATATGATATTTGACATCTGCTTATTTCTTAAGCAGTAGAGTACTAATATTTCACCTCTGCTTGTCCTCCCCTGGCAAATCTTCCCATTGTGAAAAGGGAGTAGTTCTTTCCTTTAAACAGAAAGTTTCAAAGGGTGAGGGGTGGAGGTGTTTTGTGAGGCTGGTAACGCAGCCTTCATTCCAAGATCCAATTTATCCTTAGCTCTAGGGGAAGAATTTAGGTTCCATGGCTACAACTGATGAGGTTGGCTGCTCTCATTATGTTTTAACGCCAACTGTAGACACATAGAAAATTGCTACAGTTCTCCTTAGAAGCTAATCTCTGGCCTTAATTAGTGACTCTAAGTAGGTAGGGTGCTTAAATTGTTAAGGCTGGACAGTTTAGGATAAGACAATCTTATTATATTTCCAAAGAAATAGAAATGTTCATTTCATACTTTACTTCATCTCTAATTTTCTATCTTCTCCTTTTAATGAAGAATAATATTTCTGAAAAGTTATACGTGAATTATTTTTTAAATTTGAGAATTCAGTTGCACTAAATAGCTTATAATTTAAAAGAATCCCTCTTCAAAGTAAGAATTGATTTTGAACAATCATCTTCTGTGTGTCTCTTCTGTCCGAATATTCCCAGGTTAAGATTAATAGGGCTTGACATTCTATTTTTTAATTTCCTCAATTATGGAATTAGTTTGAATGTATTATAAAATTAAGCAGTGTATCTCCAGGTAAAGCTCAAAATAAAGGCTACAGATCGATTATGATCATCACATACAACATTTTCTCAAATTAATTACCTAAAATTACTATGGCTAAAAATAGAATTCTCCAAAAGAGAAAACCATGATTCACATGCAAATAAAAATGAATATGTATCAAAGATTCAGTTCAACTTAATATTAAAGAAAATAATTAGTATGGGTTACTAATAAATTACTGAATTTGAGATGAAACTGGTTTATGTTCATAGCACCATAAATATGCTTTTTGGGGTTATCTGTTCCATTGAATAGAACTTCGTTGCATCTCTGTTAGACAAAAGTACAGAAATTAAATTCTATCTATAGAATTGTAAAATAACCCAGAAAATAGGAAATCAAGTCCTGTCATTCAGTGAAAGAACCCAAAGTAATCTTTTTTTGCCTATTTCTAAGGACTGAATTGCTTTCTGGAAAATTTCTTTTATGTAACTTCTAGAACCTTCAAAGCATCAGATAACCATGGGGAGAATATAGATTTAGTATACAAAACCTTTGAGAAATAGAAAAAACATAAAAAGTGAGAATAACAATAATACCAATTCCATTTGACTTTGGTGAAGAATAAATGAGAAAATGAGTACAAATATCAGTGCATTCGTTGGCATATACTGAGCACTCGTTAAATATTAGATGTTTAATACTTGGACAAATGTTGTCAAAATTCATTGTTTTGCCCAGCTTTACATTCAAATACTGTTTATATTCTTAATAATCACGTATATGGAGTACATATGATAGATTGTTTTCTCCCTATTTGCCCAAACTTGATAGTAGTACTTTATGTGCTTTTAGACTTATTATTAGTTGATAAATCAAAATAAAATGTCTATTTATCCTGTAAGAGAAGGATGTTGAGTTCTAAGATTATGAGTTGGCCAGGCGTGGTGGCTCACACCTGTAATCCTAGCACCTTGGGAGGCCGAAGCGGGCGGATTGCCTGAGCTCAGGAGTTCGAGACCAGCCTGGCAACACGGTGAAACCGAGTCTCTACTAACATACAAAAAATTAGCCGGTCATGGTGGCATGTGCCTGTAATCCCAACTACTTGGGAGGTTGAGACAGGAGAATCGCTTGAACCTGGGAGGTGGAGCTTGCAGTGAGCTGAGATCACACCACTGCTGCACTCCAGCCTGGGTGACAGAGCAAGACTCCATCCCCCACCCCCCCACAAAAAAGATTGTGAGTCATTGACATTAGGCTTGCAAATTATTTAATTATTTATTTTTACTGAGTAGCAATAGATCACTTAATATTAAATCTCAGAGGCCTTGTTTCAGGTTGGTTATAACTTATATAGCAGCCAAACAAATAACAGAATTTTATTTTTCAGTAGCAAGTTATTAGTAAGATGATTAATTTGTGCAATGTGAAGTCCTGGTTTCTGTACGATAGCACAGGTCACTGTGCTTGTGTATGTGTGTATTTTTTCCATAGAGAAAAAGTTAGCAGACATATGTTTCACAAATTTCTAGGACTACCATAACAAATATACAATAGACTGGGTGGCTTAAACAAGAAAAATATATTTTCTCACATTTCTAGAGACTAGAAGTCCAAGATCAAGGTATCAGTAAGTTTGGTTTATTACGAGGCCTCTCTCCTAGCTTGCAGCTGGCCACCTTCTCACTTTGTTCCCAGAAGGTATTTTCTTTGTGCACATGTACCTCTGATACCTCTAATTTTCTCTTCTTGTAAGGATATCAGACATATAGAATTAAGACCCAACAATATGATCTCATTTTATCAAAATCCCTTGTAAAGGTTCTATTTCCAAATGCAGTCACCTTCTGCAATACTAAAGGCTAAGCCTTCAACATATAAATTGCAGACATACAATTCAGCCCATAACATATATATAAGGATCTTGAATGTGTGTGTGTGTGTGTGTGTGTATACCATACAAATATACCATCGACAAATATATAAAAATATGGCATAGACTAGGTGGCTTAAACAACAAAAATATATATTTTCTCATAGTTCTTGAGGCTAGAAGTCTAAGATCAAGGTGTCAGTAGTTTGGTTTATTCTGAGGTCTCTTAGAATATATATATACACACACACACACTGTGATATATGTACACACATTTAAAAAATTTTAAATATATATAAATATATAAAACAACTATATATTAAAAACAAATGTATATTATATATATATACACACACACATATACATATAATCTCTTTGGAGATATTTTCCATATTTCTTTAGTAAGACAGTGTATCTCAATAGAAAAGATGATGGTCTTTGAAGCCATGCTGCTTGACTTTGATTGCTGCCCTGCCACTCCCTGTTCTGTCACCCTGGGTCCTTAACTTCCCTGTCCCTTTTCGTTTTTAGTTTTTACATGGTGGGAATTATAGTACCTACCTCATAGATTTGCTGTGGAGGGTAAATAAGTTAAATCATACATGGCATTTTGAAGAATACCTATAAGTATTCAATAATTTGCAGCCAATATTAAAACACTCCTTTTAACTAAGTAACATATATCACAATTAAGCCCAAAGAATGTCAAATAGAAATTAAGAAGAAGCATTTATTAATTTGCCACTATAGAAAGTGTTGAAAATATGTCTATGTATGTAGATGTATACCTTAGGTATTTTATATATATATATAAAATTTAATTTCTCTCCGATGTACTGTATTTCATAAGTGAACAACTAGAATCTCTTCAAATGTTTGTTATCAAGTTGAACATTGAACACTCTGATATTTAAGAACCAAGAGTGAAGAGAAAGAAGTCCATGTGAACTTGTAGTGGAAAAGGCCCAATACTTTCTTTTTTGTTTTTGAGACAGAGTCTTGCTCTGTCGCCAGGCTGGAGTGCAGTGGCACGATCTCGGCTCACTGTAAGCTCCGCCTCCCGGGTTCACACCATTTTCCTGACTCAGCCTCCTAAGTAGCTGGGACTACAGGCACCCGCCACCATGCTCAGCTAATGTTTTGTATTTTTAGTAGAGACGGGGTTTCACCGTGTTATCCAGAATGGTCTCGATCTCCTGACCTTGTGATCCGGCCGCCTCGACCTCCCAATCCCAAAGTGCTGGGATTACAGGCATGAGCCACCGCACCCAGCCGGCTCAACACTTTTTATTTAGTGATCAATCCAACACATCTGTGTATACACACACACACACACACACACACACACACATATTTATATGTATAAATAATATATATATAAAATTTGGAGAAAACATATATTGTCCTCTTTTACATAATTAATATTTAAAGTAATATAGTGTATTATACTCACATATTAATTTTACATGGCAAATAATACAAAATTTGATGTTTTTATTCCTGGTGGGGAGCTTGCTTCAGTGCATGATAAAACGGAATTAATATTCAATATTTGAAAAACTGAATAGAGAGAAAAAGAATGATGGTTAAAAGAAATACTTGGTAACTGTCTACAGGCACATATTAAATTATGAGTTTAGAATATTCAGATGAAAGGCTTAAAAATGAATAGATGCTAGTTCTGAAAGAGTTCTTTTAAAATCACATATTTAAAACAGGACATACATATGTCTACTTGGAATGTGAAACACAGCATTCTACAGTGGATTACATGATTTCTCAAAAATTTCTTCCACTCTCTGACCCCGTGAGTCTGTAGAAACTTTACAGACCTAGCAGCCATGAATACTCATGATGCCTCTCAGCACACTAAGTCACTAGTCTGACGTGGCCTTCTTCTGGATACGGTGTCAAGTGTATAGGGCACTTTTCTTCTATTTTGGCTCTAAATTACGATGACAACTTCCTATTTTGCATCAAGTGGTTTTCTTATTTTCATTGTCACTGAAGTTCACTTGAGAGGTGGAAAACAATCCTGTATTTGCTAAATGCCAAATTCAATTGTTTCAACCTTTTGCAGCATACACGTGAAATAGTTTTCCTTTTTTTAACCAAGAGCTATCTTAATAATTCATATCTAAGTGTGGGTGAAAAGTTACTGATGATCTTGAAAAGGGGCAGAGCCCTGTTTCCCAGTTGCTGATTATGGCCCTGATCTGACAAGTGAAAATAAAAGGTAAGATTTACTGGCAGCAAAGAATAGCTATGAAATTCATGGGCTTGGAAAATTTGACTTATTGATTTAACTGAGTTTGAAATGAAATATACAGTATAGTGCAAGTGAGGGTCAGTGGGAAATTAAATAAGAGATCGGGGAGTGGAAATATTACCTAAGTTTGATTGAATATCAAATAAACACAATATATATTTAGTCAGTTCTCTTGAGACTATTTTATTAAAACAGCTTTCTTCCTATTTTTAAATAAATAAATAAATAAATATTATTTTTCATTGGGAGAAAGAAGATACTGGCAGGACATCTGTATTGGAGCTCGAAGACACGATGAATTTGTATCAGCAAATAGGAATCTCATTGATTGTCCCAATCAATGTGTTTTCCTAATTGATAGCATCATTGCTAAGTAGATTAGGTTAGCTAGAAATGCCTTTTCTGTAAATTTATTAACAATATAATACTTGTATAAATGTTGTATGCTATTTGGAAGGCAAAATCCCAAAGTTTGTTTATATGAAAGCATACAAAATGAACTATAGAAATTATTCACAGGAGTCACTAACACAAATCTTACATCAAACTGCACACAAAGGAAAGGTTTCATTAAGACAGAAATCTAAATATCATCTCCAATTTTCCCTGTAACTAAAAAACTGGATAAGGTGATAAATGCATACGAAGAGTAAACTCACCAAAGATAAAACACCATCCTTGTCAGCCACATAGCCAAGCCAAGTACTCCCACTCTACTTTTTTGGAACCCACAATCCTACTAAATTACTCACGCTGGTTTCTGTATATGAAAGACAGCCTAAAAATGCTTTTTACCTTAAGCAGTTACTTTCCAAGGAGGGGTAGTTTGGCAACTAGATATTTTGATTGAGATTTACAATTATTGTGTTCAAGTCCCTTGCAATATTTGAGTCTCTTTAGGCTTAAAATATTGTATGCTTCTTGGCAATGCATGGTGGCTGTAATCCCAGCACTTTGGGAGGCTGAGGTGGGCAGATAACCGGAAGTCAGGAGTTCAAGACCAGCCTGGCTAACATGGTGAAACCCCCGTCTCTACTGAAAAAAAAGAAAAATACAAAAGTTAACCAAGCGTGGTGGCTAGTGCCTGTAATCCCAGCTACTTGGGAGGCTGAGGGAGGAGAATCGCTTGAACCCGGGAAGCGGAGGTTGCAGTGAGCCAACACCGCGCCATTGCACTCCAGCCAACAAGAATGAAACTCTGTCTCAAAAAAAACAGAAAAAAAACAAAAACAAAAAAACAAAAAAAACCCTGTATACTTCTTCTACCCATCTATGAATAAAATACTGTTTAGAGAGAAAAATAACTAAAAATACATCATTTTGTTTTTTTCAAATTTACTTAGACTTTCTGGAAGGTTTTACATGTCAATGGGCACTAATGAGAATTTTGCATAATTGGAAGACATGAATATCTTGTTTTAAATACCTAGTGACACATTAAAAACTGATATGCAATAAATTCTGATATTTTGCAAATGTCAATGTATTTTTAGGAGCAAACAGATTAACAAAAGTTTTAGAAAGTTTTCTTGTAAGGATACATCAAACAAAATGTTTGAAATGGCAAAGTAGGTAATTCAGTTCTACTTGTTACATATAAAAAATGTGTGTAAGATACGTATTTTAAAATACAAATGTTTTTGAAAAGTTTTCATTAATTACTAATATATTATGATTGTTTTATGAGAAAATAAATATACGCCCACACTGTAAAGTGACTGAACTATCACTGTGAGGTGGTGCATTGTTAGGTAAAATGACTATGGAAATCTGAAATGTATAGCCTGCTTTAACGTTTCAATATAAATAAACATTTTATTTTACAGCATACATACAAGAATATAAAATAAAACTGTTCTGTTGGAAACTGGTGTACAAAATCTAGATAGAAATTCAGAATATTCATGAAAGAATGTGTACTGGGAAGCCAGATAATACAAATATTGATGAAAACATTAAGTGTTGCTATCCTAATGTTTTTTTCAAAATTGAATGATAGAATGACACTTAAAATTGAATATTGTAGTCTCATTAGCAAAATGGCGGACTAGAAAGCTTCAAACATTTGTGTCCCATGAAGATTTTAAAACACAAACAAAAATCAACTAAAATAACCACATATGAACTCTGGAAAACACTCAAAGGACTACAGCAATCAAGTGAACACCTCATCAGAAAAAAGCAACATTGAAACTGTAGGAAATGTTACAATGGTTTTCTTCATTGTTGCCTTATCTTATCCATTGCATGATGTGGTTTTGGTCTGGAGGAGGCAACAGCCCAATTCTTAGTTTATTCTCTGATGTAAAAGAAAGGCAGAAAAGACTTTCTTTGCAATGTTTTAACCTGTCTGGGGCTGGTGGAAAGATGGCTTTTCTTTTTTTCACAAATAAATAAAAATATTTATTTTAGGATTCCAAAATTCATATGGAAAAATGATAATTTTTAGCCCTATATCTGATTTATATGCCACTTTAATTTTTTTCCATTATGGTGGTATTTTCCAAAATTTTTACACAATACCACTTTTACAAATCCTATTGAATGCAAGTTCTCTTTGTTGGTAAGATAATTATTGACTTCTCATTTTTTTTTAATACTTTAAGTTCTGGGGTACTTGTGAGAATGTGCAGCTCTGTTACATAGGTATACACGTGCATGGTGGTTTGTTGTACCCATCAACCTGTCATCTGTATTAGATATTTCTCCTAATGCTATCCCTTTCCTAACCCCTCATCCCCCGACAGGCTCTGGTGAGTGATGTTCCCCTCCCTGTGTCCATGTGTTCTCACTGTTCAACTCCCATTTATGAGTGAGAACATGCAATGTTTGGTTTTCTGTTCTTATGATAGTTTGCTGAGAATGATGACTTCCAGCTTCATTTATGTCCCTGTAAAGGACATGAATTCATCTTTTTTTATGGCTGCATGGTATTCCATTGTGTATATGTGCCACATTTTCTTTATCCAGTCTATCATCATGGGCATTAGGATTGGTTCCAAGTCTTTGCTATTTTAAACAGTGCTGCAATACACATACATGCGCGTGTGTCTTTATAGTAGAATGATTTATAATTCTTTGGGTATATACCCAGTAATGGGATTGCTGGGTAAAATAGTATTTCTAGTTCTAGATCCTTGAGGAATCGCCACACTGTCTTGCACAATGGTTGAACTAATTTACACTCCCACCAACAGTGTAAAAGCTTTCCTATTTCTCCACAACCTCTCCAGCGTCTGTTGTTTCCTGACTTTTTTAATGATTGACATTCTAACTGGTGTGAGATGGTATCTCATTGTGGTTTTGATTTGCATTTCTCTAATGACCAGTGATGATGAGCAATTTTTCATATGTTCATTGGCTGCATAAATGTCTTCTTTAGAGAAGTGTCTGTTCATATCCTTTACCCACTTTTTGATGTGTTTTTTTTTTTTTTTCCTTGTAAATCTGTTTAAGTTCTTTGTAGATTCTGGATATTAGCCATCTGTCAGATGGATAGATTGCAAAACTTTTCTCCCATTCTGTAGTTTGCCTGTTCACTCTGATGATGGTTTCTTTTGCTGTGCAGAAGCTCTTTAGTTTAATTAGATCCCATTTGTCAATTTTGGCTTTTGTTGCCATTTCTTTTGGTGTTTTAGACATGAAGCCTTTGCCCATGCCTACGTCCTCAATGGTATTGCCCAGGTTTTCTTCTAGGGTTTTTATGGTTTAAGGTCTTACATTTAAATATTTAATCAATCTTGACTTGATTTTTGTATAAGGTGTAAGGAAGGGGTCCAGTTTCAGTTTTCCAAATATGGCTAGCCAGTATTCCCAATGTCATTTATTAAACAGGGAATCTTTTACCCATTGCTTGTGAGTGTCTGGTTTGTCAAAGATCAGATAGTTGTAGATGTGTGGTGTTATTTCTGAGGCCTCTGTTCTGTTCCATTGGTTTATATATCTGTTTTGGTACTGGTACCAGTACCATGCTGTTTTGGTACCAGTACCATGCTGTTTTGGTTACTGTAGCCTTGTAGTATAGTTTGAAGTCAGGTAGCATGATGCCTCCAGCTTTATTCTTTTTGCTTAGGATTGTCTTGGTTATATGGGCTCTTTTTTGGTTCCATATGACGTTTAAAGTAGTTTTTCTCCAATTCTGTGAAGAAAGTCAGTGGTAGCTTGATGGGGATAGCACTGAATCTATAAATTTCTTTGGATAGTATGGCCATTTTCATGATATTGATTCTTCCTAACCATGAGCATGGAATGTTTTCCCATGTGTTTGTGTCCTCTCTTATTTCCTTGAGCAGTGGTTTGTAGTTCTCCTTGAAGAGATCAGTATGGGCTGACAAGGACCTCTTCAAGACTGCTTTTCTTAACTCAGATCTCAGACAGGGAGAAACAGTATCTGCTGCTCAGGAAAGCTGCAGGGACACTATAAACCCACAGATGCCTACGAGAGGAGGTTACTGGTAGAGACTTACAATAGACTATCTAAGGTCCCAAGGAGAAGATGATGTGAGACTTTTTGGGAAATTATGACATTTAAATGTAGCCTTGCATACTGGGAAATGCAAAAGCCCACTGCTATGATTTGGATGATTGTCCCCTTAAAATCTCAGATTGGAATTTGATCCCCAGTGCTCCAGGTGGAGACTAACGAGAAGTTTTTGGTCATGGGGGCAGATCTCTCAATGATAGATTAATAGCCTCCCTGGACATGGAGTGAGTGCTTTCTCACTCTATTAGTTCCTGCAACTATAGCCTCCCTGGACATGGAGTGAGTGCTTTCTCACTCTATTAGTTCCTGCAACTAATAAAAGAATCTGGCACCACCACGTCTAGTAAAGTAATCTGGCACCACTGCCTTCTCTCTCTTGCTTCCTCCCTTGCCATGTGACCTCTGCTTATGTTAGCTCCCCTTTATTTCTGCCATAAGTGGAAGTAGCCTGAGGCTTTCACCAACCACATGGCCAATCTTCCAGGCAGTGGAATCATTAACTAAATAAACCTCTTTTCTTTATAAATTACTGAGCCTTGGGTATTCCTTTGTAGCAACACATAGAAATTTAGACAGAAAACTGGTACTGAGTATTGAGTGTTACTGTATGGATAACTGAAAATGTAGAAATGGCTTTGGAATCTGGTAATGGGCAGAGGTTGGAAGAGTCTGGAGGGTACAGAAAATGACATAAACATGAGGGAAAGTATGGAACTTTTCAGAGATTGGTTAAGTGGTTGTGACCAAAGTGCTAATAGAAATATAGACAGCCAAGGCCATGTTGATGTGTTCTCAGATGAAATGAGGAGCTTACTGAGAACTAGAGAAAGAGGCACCTGAATAACAACTAAGCAAAGAACTTGGAAGCGTTTTGTCTATGCCCTATGGCTTGGCAGAAGGCTGAATGTAAGAGTGATGACCTAGGTTATCTAATAGAAGAAATTTCTATAGCAAACCCTTCAAGAGGTGGTACAGCTGTTTTTAACAGTTTAATATCAGATAGGGCAGCAGAGGACTAACCTAGAGGTGTAGTTTATAATTAAAGGAAAAGCAAAATGTAGAAATTTGAAAATTTTGCAGCCTGCCTATGTGGTAAAGAATGAAAGAACATTTTTTCGAAGAAAAATCCAAGAGTACTGCAGAGCAAACACTTGCTGGAGACATTAGCATGGCCAAAAGAAAGCCAGATGCTTACAAGACAATGGGTAAAAGGTGTCAAAGGCATTTTAGAAATCTTCAAGGTTACACTTCCCATTAGAATCCAGAGGCCTGGGAGGACAGGATGTTTTTTTGGGGATGGACACAAGCATTGCTGCCCCACACCACATTGGGATGCTACTCAATGCATCCTAGCCACTGTAGCTCCAGGGGTGGTATAAAGGAACGTAAGTACTGTTAAAGCAACAGTTCTAAAGAGCAACAGTGATAAGCATTGGCAGTTTCCATACCTTAAGTCTGCAGACACTCAGAATTCAAGCATGGTGGAGGCTTGGCCACTTCAACATAGATTTCAAAGGATGTATTGGAAAGCCTGGGTGCCCAGAAATAATCTTTCCATGAGGACAGGGTCACTAAAGAGACCCTCTACTAGGGGAGTGCATAGTGAAAATCTGGGGGCAGGGTTGCTGCCCTTCGGACACCAGAATTATAAAGCCATGGAAAGCATGCCACCTCAGCATGGAAAAGCCTCAGACATCTAACTGCAAACAGGAGAGCAGTCCTGGCAAAGACAGAACTTAAAGACAAATGTATGAAATAATTATAGGGCTATGTTAATGGTACACAACATAGAAAGATGGAATCTGTGACATTAGTAATATAAAATAAGGGGAGACACAACTATATAGAAGTAAATTTTTTGCATGCAATTGAAGTTAAGTTGCTGCCAAATCAAAACAGATTGTTACAACTTTAAATTGTTATATGTCATTTCCATGATGACTACATAGAAAATATAAAATATGGAAATCAAAATATGACCCATTTATCTTGTACCTTCAAAAATATATATTTACTGGCATTTTCTCTTTATATTTTTGCATTTTTAAATTTTTTCCCATCACTTCAAAACAATAACAATGTCATTGGTAAACCCTTATTGACTTTTTTGAGCTTCACTTCACCTATTGCCTTGTCACATCTTCTCTAAAAAGTTGTTTTCTTAACAGAGATTAAAACACTTATTCGTTCTTCATTACCCCATAACCCAAAGAGTCCTACTCACATATACAATATATTTTTTGTTACTGAAATGAATCAGTACTTTTCAGACTTTATTTATATATCTCGCAATTTTTTCCTACTACTGCCAATTCTCTTTTTTTTCCATAGATTTTTTTTTTTTCCATTTGTTACTGTGTCTTTTAATTTTCTCTAACTCCCCTGGACAAGTCTTTCTCAGTCTCCTTCATGGACTATTTTCTACCACTCATTTTATTTTTATATATATATATATATAATATATTTAATATAGTTATATATTGTATAATATAGTACACATATAATATATACGGTTATTAATCTAATCATATTATAATTAATAATTAACTAATAATGTTATATATTAACATAATGTATGATATATTAATATTAATAACATTATATATTCTACATAATAGAATATATAATAACATATTATATATATGAGTGGTATATATGGTGTGTGTATATATATATATAATTTCCAGTTATCCACCTCACTCTTCTCTCTAGACACAAGTAATTGGTAATCAGAAAAAGAAATATAACCTATGGGCTACTTGCAAATGTGTTGGCAATAAGTTTTGGTGCTTAAAATTAACTTGGAAAACTATTGATATTTACTGATCAGGGAATGAAGATGGTAATTTCCCTAAAACATTTGAGATAGTACTTTACAATGAGGAATATTCTCCCCAAAACATCAATAATTCAATTTTTGTAAAACATTGCCCTGTAAGACTTTCCTGAATGGCCCATGACTGCAGAAGTTCTATCTTCATTGTATATAATTATTACCAAGCCTATATTCCTTGTTTTCCTTGTTTAATGGATGTGGTGAACTTCAAGACCTAACTGTTACAAAGATAATTCAAGCTAAATATTGTTTAAAACTAAATTAATCAGCTCTCTCTTTAGAATGTTTTTTCCTATTATATTTTCTATTTCAGTGAGTATCAACATCATAAGCCTCATTGCCTAACACAAAAACCTGGTAATTGTCTTTGAATACATTTTTTTCTGATTGCCTCTTATGAAAACCAAGATCCAGGCTCCTCTAAAAATAGACGAATGAGTTTATAGCAGAAACCATTCAACTGGTACTACACTGTGGAAATCCATTTTTATTCCCTAATGATTGTTATTGATTTATTTATATGATTCCAGAAAATATGTATGTCTTTAAATAAAAACTATTATATACACATTTACACTGTGTTCGCATACGTTTTTTAAATAAAAATTGAATCATTGTATGTAATTGAACCTGAAATGTATTTGTTTTTTACATAATATGTGATACATATATTCTATACATTCTACTTCATAATTTTGTAATTGTTAAATTCCTTCTCATATGCATTTATCATATTCTAACTCTTCCTTACAAATAAGTCATTTATAAATCTTCTGATTTTTCTACTTTTGTAAAACAGTGCATATTAACATCAGAGCTCAAATATCTTTACTCATGAATGTGGTTAATGCTATAAGACATAATGTTTAAAAAGAAATGTTATTTAAATGTTTTATGTGCTGATATATAACAAAAGCACATTATAAATTGGTTTTTACCAATTCATTCTTAAGCCAACAGTATGTCAGCATCGCCAAATCCTCATCACCAACAAAAGATGGTATTAACATTTTTCATGTTTATAAGATTTAATAGGCATACACATAAACAGGCACAAACATACACATTATATATCCATTTTAAAAATTTGGATTGTATTAAGTGGTAATATTTGGAAAGTTTCATAGAATAATTTACACTTGATTTTTTTATTATGTGCATCACCTGTTCCTGTAATTTTCCTATGTATATTCTAGAGTTGTCATATATATTTACAGATGTTCTTTTTTATATTGTAAATCTAATTATTTTGGCTGTTGGTTGTGTTATAAATATATTTTCTTACTCTGTGGTATCTTTTTCTACGTTTATATTCACTTTTCATAATTTTTATTCCTCCGATTTTAGCCTTAAGATTAATCCAAAATATTTGAGAATTTGCTTTCTAAGAAAGGCTTCTAACATTATTTTCAAATATGTTTTACCACTGGGCTACAACAGCTAATTACTAACTCATTTCATCATTAATTTATAATATTATACCTTTACAGAGGGTGCTTTCATGTATATTAGGGTCTGTTTCAGAGCTTTCTATAGGGAATAATTGGTCTTTTGGTCTGTTCTTAGACCAAAACCAAACCTATCTATCTATCTACACACACACACACATATATACACACATATATCTGTAAATAAAAGGAATCCTTTTTCTCATAATATTAAATGTTTGCTGAGAGAGACTTTTCACATGAAAATGTGAGAAGTTCTGCAGATGTAAAATAATTTATAAAAACCTTTTGAAATGGTCCTAAGGACATACAGCAAACAAGGAATCATCTGATGAAAACTGTCAATGTTTGGTAAGAAAATTATGACTACGATATTTGAACTGAGCCCACTCCCTCTCTGCCTCCCTCATTCCATCTTGGTGAGTTCCAATTCCTACTTGAGGCTGGTGCAGAAAATAACATATGACAGTTTCTCCCCCTAGCTCCAAGTTGTAGGTCTTTTTCCTGGAAGAAGCAGAATGTCAAGACTCATCATTTTATCCCTAGCTACATGTTACTGAGCCTAAGTTCCAGGCAAGTGTAGCCCTTAAACGAGAAATCCCTTTGTCTGCCTATCTCTCACTCATGGAGTGAAGGTGCTACCTAAGGAATTGTACCATTGAGAATACTAAAACCCTGATTGCCCTTAACCCAGTTTTATCCTAGGAGAGGCAAGTTGAGAGGATTTAAGGCTACCACCATGCATTAGTCTGTTCTCAGACAGTTTTGAAGATACTACCTGAGACTGGGTAATTTATAAAGGAGAGAACTTTAATTGACTTACAGTTCTGCAGGGCTGGGGAAAACTCAGGAAACTGACAATCATGGCAGAAGGCAAAGAGGAAGCAGGCACCTTCTTCACAAGATGGCAGGAGAGACATTGAGTGAAGGGGAAACTGCCACTTTTAAAACTATCAAATCTCGTGAAAATCCCTTCGCTATTATGAGAACAGCAGAGGGGAAGCTGCCCCCATGATCCAGTTATCTCCCATTAGGTACCTCCCTCAACACATGGGGATTGCAATTTGAAATGAGATTTGGATGAGATCACAGAGCCAAATCATATCATTCTGCCCCTGGTCCCTTCAAATGTCATGTCTTTTTCACATTTCAAAACCAATCATCCCTTTCCAACAGTCCCCCAAAGTCTTAACTCATTCCAGTAGTAGCCCAAAAGTCCACATCCAAAGTCTCATCTGAGACAAGGCGAGTCCCTTCCACCTATGAGCCTGTGAAATAAAAATCAAGGTAGTTACTTCCAAGAAACAATGGGAGTACAGTCATTGGGTAAATCTTCCCATTCCAAATGGGAGAAATTGGCTAAAACAAAGGGCCTACAAGCCCCATGCCTGTCTGAAACCTGACCAGGCAGTCATTAAGTCTTTAAGCTCCAAAATTCCTTTGACTCTATTTCTCATATCCAGGGCATGCTGATGCAAGGGGTGGGCTCCCATAGCCTTGGGGAGCTCCGGCCCTTTGGCTCTGCAGGATACAGCTCCTGCGACTGCTTTCACAGGCTGGCATTGAGTGCCTACAGATTTTCCAGGTGCACATTGCAAACTGTTGGTGAACCTACTATTCTTGGGTTGGAAGGATGTTGGACCTCTTCTGACAACTCCACTAGGCAGTGTCCCAGTGAAGACCTTGTGTAAGGTGACTCAATTCCATATTTTCCCTCTGCATTGCCCTTGTAGAGGTTCTCCATAAAAGCTCCACTCCTGCAGCAGACTTCTGCCTAGACACTGAGGCATTTTCATACATCCTCTGAAATCTAGGCAGAGGCTTCCAAAGTTCAATTCTTGTCTTCTGAGCACCCACAGCACCTTCTGAAGCAACAGCCTGAGCTGTGCCTAGGTCCTCTTTAGCCACTGCTGGATCTGGAGTGGCTGGGACACAGGGCACTAAGGTCACAAAATCATTTTTCCCTCCTAGTCTCCCGGCCTGTGATTGGAGGGGCTGCTACAAAGATCTCCGAAATGCCCTGAAGACACCGTCCTCATTGTCTTGGCTACTAACATTTAGCTTCTTTTTACTTATGCAAATTTCTGTAGCAGTCTTGAATTTCTTCCCAGAAAATGGGGTTTCCTCTTCTACCCCATGGTCAAGCTGCAAATTTTCCAAACTTTTATGCTCTGCTTCTCTTTTAAACATAAGTTCCAACTTCAAATTATCTCTTCGTCAATGCATGTAAGTGTATACTGTTGAGAAAAGTCAGGTCACCTCTTGAATGCTTCGCTGCTTAGAATTATTTTTTCTGCCAGATACACTAAAATATCTCTTTCGAGTTCAAAGTTCCACAGATCTCTAGGACAGGGGCAAAATGCCACTCGTCTCTTTGCTAAAGCTTAGCAAGAGTGACCTTTGCTCCAGTTCTCAATAAGTTTCTTATCTCCATCTGAGACCACCTCAGCCTGGACTTTATTGTCCATATCAGTATTTTGGTCAAGACCATTCAACCAACAAGTCTCTAGGAAGTTCCAAACTTTCCCTCATCTTCCTGTTTTCTTCTGAGCCCTCCAAACTGCTCCAGCCTCTACCTGTTACTCAGTTCCAAAGTCACTTCCACATTTTCAGGTTATCTTCATAGCAGTGAAGATTCAGAATAACACAAAAAGAATTATATACCAGGATCAGTGTCATTGATCTGACAAAAGCAAGGTTGATTTATCATCTGAAAATCAATTAATGTAACACATTCTATGAATAGATCATTTTTAAAAAACCAAAAAAGCACATAGTTATCTCGACAAACACAGATATGGAATTAGAAAAATCTAACACTTTTTTTATGATAAAAACATCCAACAAACTAGAAACAAAAAGGAACTTTCTCAGCTTGATAAAGGGAATCTACAAAACTCCACAGCTAACATCTTACTTAATAGTAAAATAATGGATGTTTTCACTGTTAAGATCAAAAGCAAATAAGTATGTCCACTCTTGCCACTTCTATTCAAAATTGTACTGCAGCTTCTAACCATGGCAAGTACACCAGAAAAGGAAGTAAAACCCATCCAGTTGAAGAGAACAAGTAAAACTATCATCATTCACAGATAAATTAATTATTTTTATAGAAAACCCTAAAGAACACACTAAAAAAAACTACTAGTGCTAATAAATGCAATTGGCAAAGTTGTAGAATACGAGATCAATATTTACAAAGTATTGTTTTTCTATACACCATCAATGAACAATTTTAAAACAAAATAAGAAAAAAAAATCCCATTTGCAATATCATCAACAAGAATCAAGTGAAAAAATGAATTTAACAAAAAAGGTAAAATATTTTGTGAAAACTACAAATCACTGAAATAATTAAAGAAGTTATAAATAGGTGGAAAATAATTTCATGTTAATAGATTGAAATACTTAATATTTTTAGGATAGCAATCCTCCCCAAATTAATGTACAGATTCAGCACTTTCAACAGTCAGCTTCTTTAAACTCCAAAATCTTTAAGCTCCAAAACAATCACAGCTGACTTTCTTTGTTGAAATTGACAAGCTAAGGATAAAATTTATATAAAATTGTAAGAAACCCAGACAAGTCAAAAACAATTTTGAAAAAGTATAAGGTAGTAAGACTTAGACATCCAAATATAAACGTTGGTAAAAAGCAACAGTTATAAAGACAGTGTCATACTGGCTAGACAAGGATAGACAGGGAGATCAATGAAATATATTTGAGAATCCAGTATGGTCAACTGATTTTTGACAAACATACCAAAGCTATGCAATGTGGAAAGAAGAATTGTTTCAATAAATGGTCCCAAGACCATTAGACAGCACATGGGGAATAAAATGAAAAGTGAAACCTTACCTCACATAGTTTTAAACATTTAACTCAAATGGATCAAGCAAGACCTAAATGTCAGAGTTAAACTATAAAACTCTTAGAAGAAAATATTTGGATAAATCTTCATGATATTGAATTTGATAAAGTATTGTTGGATGTGATGTCAAAAGTATAAGCAACAATAGAAAACATAAGTGATTTGGACTTCCTCATATTAAAAATTTTATACATTAAAGAATACCATCAACAGAGTGAAAAGACAACTCACAGAGAGACAATATTTGCAATTCCTGTGCCTGATTAATAACTTATATTCAGAATGTATAAAGAACTTCTACAAATCAACAATAAAAAAACAAATCACTTGGGAGGCTGAGGCAGGGGAATTACATGAACTCAGGAGGCTGAGGTTGCAGTGAGCCAAGATAGAGCCAATGCACTCCAGCCTGGGTGACACAGAGACACTCTGTCTCAAAAATAATAATAATAATAATAATCAGCAAATAATCTGAATAGATGTTTCTCCAAAACCAAATATATATATATAAGCAAATGATAATGTGCTCATCATTTGTCATCAGAGAAATGCCAATCAAAGCACAGTGAGATTCCACTTTATGACCACTAGGATTGCCATAATCAAAAAAGTCATATAATAAAAACGGTGATGAAGATGTACAGAAATGAGAATCTTCAGCCAGGCGTGGTGGCCCAAGCCTGTGATCCCAGCACTTCGGGAGGCCAAGGTGGGTGGATCACAAGCTCATGAGCTCAGCTTGAGATCAGCCTGACCAATATGGTGAAATCCTGTCCCTACTAAAAATAAAAAAATTAGCTGGGCGTGGTGGCGTGCGCTTGTACTGCCAGCTATTCAGGAGCCTGAGTCAGGAGAATCACTTGAAC
Source organism: Theropithecus gelada (assembly GCF_003255815.1). Lineage (NCBI taxonomy): Eukaryota > Metazoa > Chordata > Mammalia > Primates > Cercopithecidae > Theropithecus > Theropithecus gelada. The sequence goes on along the minus strand of NC_037682.1, from coordinate 90,678,976 downwards.
CCAGGAGGCAGAGGTTGCATGAGCCAAGATCATGCCACTGCACTCCAGCATGTGCAACAGAGTAAGACTCCATCTAAAAAAAAAAAAAAAAAAAAAAAAGAATCTTCAAACACTGCTGGTAAGACGTAAAATGGTGCAGCCACTTTAGAGAACAATATGGCATTTCCTCAAGAGATTAAGCATAGTTACCAAATGATCCAACAACTCCATACTTAGCTACATACTCAAGGGAACGGAAACAAATGTACTGTCAAAAACTTGTACATGATTCTTTATGGCACCGTTATTTGTAACAGCCCAAAGGTGGAAACAACACAAATGTCTATCAATTAAGGAATGTATAAATAAAATATGGCCCATCTATACCATGAAATATTATTTAGCCATAAAAAGAAAGTGCTGATACGTGGTACAATGTAGATACACCCTGAAAACAACACGCTGAGTGAAAAAAGACAGTCAAGAAATATCACATACTATGTGACTCCATTCATATGAAATGTCCAGAATAAGGAAATCTATAGACAGACAATAGATTAGTGGTTGTTTCGGGCTGAAGGATGTGGGACTCTTTTTTACTTAATTGTGGTAAAAAATGATTAGCATAAATTTAACCTCTTAATCATTTTTAAGTGTACAGTTCAGTCGTATTAAGTATTCCATTGTTGCATAACAATTCTCTAGAACTTACTCATTTTGCAGACCTAAATCTCTGCAGCCATAGAACATCAACTCTCCGTTTCCCTTTCTTCCAAGCCCCTGGGGGACCACCATTCTACTTTCTGTTTCTAAGATGTTGACTGCTTTAGATACCTCATATAAGCGGAATCATATTCTTTTTGAATTCATGAAAATGTTCTAAAATATACTGTGGTGATGGTTGCACATCTGTGAATATAATAAAAATGATTGCATCATTTTAAAAAAAAAACTTCTTCCCTCAAATTCAATTTCTTCATATTAAATCTGCAATTTGACTTGTTCAGGTTTCAACTCATTTTTCTTTCAGCTTAACATCTAGGAAAAATCATGCTAGCATAATGTCTCCTTTTAAATTCATAACAAATAACCGAAAGTGAGCTCAGCAATTATGTTATTCTTTTCTTACCTATTTATTCTTTCATTCTCCTAGATAAAAAGTTCATAATTTCTCAATTTTTCTCAAAACTCTATCATCTCTCTTCCCTTCCTTTTTCTTACTGGTTGCCATTTCTCACTCTCACTCTCCTTTTCTAACTACTAATGGAAAAATCTTGAGCTCAGTGGTCCTTTATGTTTCCCTATACTACTCTCTCGATCCTGGGCTCCTTGTTGTAAATACTTTGTAAATGTCAAGAATTTTAATATTTATCTCTCCAGCCCAGATCTCTCAACATTTCAACATATATATCTCTCTATGCAACCACTGCAGTTGAATGTTTAATAGATGTATCTAAGTTCCTGATCTTCTAGTTAAACTTGCTATACTTCCAGTCTTCCCTCAGTTGATGGTAATTCCGTCATCCCAGTTTCTTGACCCCCTCCATAAAAGCGAATCATTGTTGATGTCTGTCTTTCTATTGCCAGTCTATGAGGAAATTATATGGGCTTCATCTAAAAAATATACCCCAATTTTGACCACTTCCCATAGCACCTCTGCTTCATTTCCGTTTCCACAATCTCTCTCTTGGATTATTGTAATAACCTGTTAAGTCATGCTTTGGTCATTACACATATCCTATAATCGTTCTCAAAACAGCAAGGCCATTTTTTAAAAAAAATTAAGTCAGTATGTGTATTGCATCCTTTTGTTATAAACCTTCTGATGGATCTGTAACTTTTATTCAAAGTTAAATTCAAAATTCTTGATCTGGCCTTCAGTTGCCTCTTAAAACCTCTCACTGCACTCTTCATTTTGATGCAACTTCAGGCTCATGGGTCTCCTGTTTCCTGTGCCTGACAAGCACCATTTTGAGCTAGGCTCTTCCTGCTAGCTGTTGCTTCTATCTCAAGTGCTCTCATACCATACATAGTTGCAAGCTACCTGTCTTCTTTACTCCTAGTATTTGTTTAAATGTTACCTTCTTAGTGAGTTTTATATGAGTTACCATTCAGAATATAAATTTTAATAATCCACTTACTCCAGCATTTTCTTTTTTTTTTTTTAATTATACTTTAAGTTCTAGGGTACATGTGAATAACATGCAGGTTTGTTACATACGTATACTTGTGCCATGTTGGCGTGCTGCACCCATCAACTCGTCAGCACCCATCAAGTTGTCATTTACATCAGGTATAATTCCCAATGCAATCCCTCCCCCAGCCCCCTCCCCATGATAGGCCCCGGTGTATGATATTCACCTTCCCGAGTCCAAGTGATCTCATTGTTCAGTTCCCACCTATGAGTGAGAACATGCGGTGTTTGGTTTTCTGTTCTTATGATAGTTTGCTGAGAATGATGGTTTCCAGCTGCATCCATGTCCCTACAAAGGACATGAACTCATCCTTTTTTTATGGCTGCATAATATTCCATGGTGTATATTGCCACATTTTCCTAATCCAGTCTGTCATTGATGGACATTTGGGTTGATTCCAAGTCTTTGCTATTGTGAATAGTGCCGCAATAAACATGCATGTGCATGTGTCTTTATAGCAGCATGATTTATAATCCTTTGGGTATATACCCAGTAATGGGATGGCTGGGTCAAATGTTATTTCTAGTTCTAGATAATTGAGGAATTGCCACACTGTCTTCAACAATGGTTGAACTAGTTTACAGTCCCACCAACAGTGTAAAAGTGTTCCTGTTTCTCCACATCCTCTCTAGCACCAGTTGTTTCCTGACTTTTTAATGATCACCATTCTAACTGGTGTGAGATGGTATCTCATTGTGGTTTTCATTTGCATTTCTCTGATGGCTAGTGACGATGAGCATTTTTTCATATGTCTGTTGGCTGCATAAATGTCTTCTTCTGAGAAGTGTCTGTTCATATCCTTTGCCCACTTTTTGATGGGGTTGTTTGTTTTTTTCTTGTAAATTTGTTTGAGTTCTTTGTAGGTTCTGGATATTAGCCCTTTGTCAGATGGGTAGATTGCAAAAATTTTCTCCCATTCTGTAGGTTGCCTATTCACTCTGATGGTAGTTTCTTTTGCTGTGCAGAAGCTCTTTAGTTTAGTTAGATCCCATTTGTCAATTTTGGCTTTTGTTGCCATTACTTTTGGTGTTTTAGACATGAAGTCTTTGCCCATGCCTATGTCTTGAATGGTATTGCATAGATTTTCTTCTAGGGTTTTTATGGTTTTAGGTCTAACATTTAAGTCTCTAATGCATCGTGAATTAATTTTTGTATAAGGTGTAAGGAAGGGATCCAGTTTTAGCTTTCTACTTATGGCTAGCCAGTTTTCGCAGCACCATTTATTAAATAGGGAACCCTTTCCCCATTTCTTGTTTTTGTCATGTTTGTCAAAGATCAGATGGTTGTAGATGTGTGGTATTATTTCTGAGGGCTCTGTTCCGTTCTATTGGTCTATATCTCTGTTTTGGTACCAGTACTATGCTGTTTTGGTTACTGTAGCCTTGTAGTATAGTTTGAAGTGGGCTTCATCCCTGGGATGCAAGGCTGGTTCAACATGCACAAATCAATAAACATAATCCAGCATATAAACAGAACCAAAGACAAAAACCACATGATTATCTCAATAGATGCAGAAAAGCCCTTTGACAAAATTCAACAGCCCTTTATGCTAAAAACTCTCAATAATTCAGTATTGATGTAACATATCTTCAAATAATAAGAGCTATTTATAACAAACCCACAGCCAATATCATACTGAATGTGTAAAAACTGGAAGCATTCCCCTTGAAAACTGGCACAAGACAGGGATGCTCTCTCTCACCACTCCTATTCAACATAGTGTTGGAAGTTCTGGCTAGGGCAATCAGGCAAGAGAAAGAAATCAAGGGTATTCAGTTAGAAAAAGAGGAAGTTAAATTGTCTCTGTTTGCAGATGACATGATTGTATATTTCGAAAACCCCATCGTCTCAGCCAAAATCTCGTTAAGCTGATAAGCAACTTCAACAAAGTCTCAGGATACAAAATCAATGTGCAAAAGTCACTAGCATTCTTATACACCAATAACAGACAAACAGAGAGCCAAATCACGAGTGAACTCCCATTCACAATTGCTACAAAGAGAATAAAATACCTAGGAATTCAACTTACAAGGGATGTGAAGGACCTCTTCAAGGAGAACTACAAACCACTGCTCAATGAAATAAAAGAGGATACAAACAAATTGAAGAACATTTCATGCTCATGGATAGGAAGAATCTGTATCATGAAAACAGCCATACTGCCCAAGGTAATTTATAGATTCAATGCCATCCCCATTAAGTTACCAATGATTTTCTTCACAGAATTGGAAAAAACTACTTTACAGGGGGAGGGAGGGAGGGAGGGAGGGAGAGAGAGAGAGAGAGAGAGAAAGAGAGAGAGAAAGAAAGAAAAGAAAAGAAAAGAAAAGAAAAGAAATAAAAGAATGAAAGGGGAGGGGAGGGGACGGGAGGAGAGGGGAGGGGACGGGAGAGAAAGCTGCCAAACCAATATTGCAGATTTCAGAAATTGAACTTCACTATTTCCTTTCATTCATTCCTATTTACACAGAAATTTAAAGTTTTTAAAAGTTAAAAAAAAAATAAAATCAGTCAGTTCTTTTTGGAGTTCATAATTTTCCTTAGTCACTATGTCAAATATTGCTAACAAAAAACAATGCTCCTTCTTAGTATTTGCTTTTTCAAATTCTTCTGCTACAGCTACAAATTTATCAGGTTCATTTTCTGCCTTGTAACTTATGACACGCAACAATTTCATCAAGAATTTCCATTGCATGTTATAAATTATTATCCTTTAAGTCTCCAGTATCAGTTTACTTGCTTTCTGACTCCTAAATACTTTTGAAGTTTGCAACTGCAGTACTACACCAATCTAGATGCCAATCTCTGTGTCAATTCTGGTGAATTAAAACAACAGATTTGGTTTTTAATTCATGCTACATGTCCATGAATGCAAGTAGAATCTTGTTTGGAATCATTCTTATAATTTGACTGGCAAGGAGTCATTAACTATAATGTTGCCAGGTTTTGTTAGAGGGAAAGAGTGCCACACTTCCTTGAACTAGTTTTAACACCTAGACCTGGAGGTGGACATATATCGCTTTTATTCCCAACTCTTTGACCAGAACTAGTCTTATGTACCTACCTCAAAACAAGAAGCCAAGAAGTTCAATCAGATTATATGCTGATGGAATAAAGAGCTAAGTACAATTTTAATATAAAAGAAAGTATATTTTATGATATTGTTATATATAATTCCATTTTATATGTATTTAATTTAAGAGGGAGAAAGAGAGAGAGGTACAAATAATTCCATAATTCAATTATTAGTTTTTTTCTGGAATAATGGTAACAGAAAGGCTTAGAATTGTACTTAGTAGTGTTTTGAGAGAGCCAATCTATAAATCTTGCTTTTTCCTCCCCACATACAAAACAAAAATTAAGACATGAGCCAAGAAGAGAAAAAAGTTTTCCTTTTTTGTTGATAAGAAAGTTTTTTCTAGAGATCAAGTTTTACAAATGAGGGTAAACATACTCCTAATATTGAATATCAGATTTATAAAAAATTATACTAGTGGAATTTGGCTCATGGGCCTTGTTTTTCTCCATGAAGTTCTTGCTGAGAAAATCAACTTGTATGATGGAACAGATCAGTGCAAGATTTCCGTGGGAAACTAGCTTCCAAGACAAAGAGTGAGGAAGATTTGGCTCTGCATGTTTAATTTCTCTCTGAAACTTAAAAATAAAATAAAACGATAAACCTGAGGAGTGATAAGGAAGCATTTTCACATTAATAATTCACAACTATTGAAGCTGTGTTCTATTAGAAGTGTTTAGATCCCTCCAGGGAATTCGATCGCAGTCTGGCAGGAATGTTGCATTGCCATCCTTAACCACACTGTTTTGGATTCTCCTGGATCAGTGGTGGGAAGTTCTGGTTTTTGCTCCCAGAGGCTTTTGTAATGAGTCTGAATAATGTACTAATTAATTCCAACACCACACTTTTTGCAAGGCTCAAAATTCAACTCCCATTCATTACCCATTCCCAATTATGTTCAGACACATTATCCCAGATAGATCATTAGAAGACTTGCAATGAAGTTCAATCAAAAATTTTAAGGTAGTCCAATGATAAAATTACAAAAAGACAATGTCTCAAAATTTAATATATCATTCTCTTTAATTAACTTCTCAAGAAAAGATAAAATCCAAAATTTAAATTTTTTAGAAAGTTGATATTTTTTAAAAGCCAAAACCCCATAAAATTTAAATTATTAAATCAAAAAATTATTCACAATAAATAAAAGGTCAAGGATATCAAAGACCAGACTCATTAAGTTATCTTCTCCTATTGCTTACTATGCTGTTTCAGCCACTAGGCTGTTTCAGTGTCTATATTGAGTCCTGCAGTGGATACAGTTTGAACATTTTTCAAGAGATGGAATACCTTAGGTACTCAAATACGCCTCAAGTTATGAGTCTTCAGGACTAAGACAACAGTGGAATTATTATAGCCCTGCCCTTACACTCACCAAATTTGGAATACAAGCCAATCCAAACTCTTAGAGCAGTTGCCTGGTCAAGACTACGTCCCCAGAACATGTATTAATGTTTACAACAGAAATAACATGATATGTGAAAAAATGTTCAGATGGAAAAAAAAAAATCTTGGTTTTAGGTTCATGAGACACCTGGTCAGTATCTGTAGCTGTCCTTATTCTATCACTAGTGAGCTTAAACTTGATTCAGAGATTCAGTTTGGAGTTTGATCATTGAAATGATCATATCTGGGGAACAGTTGTAACAGTGTTACACTGGACACAATATGTCTTCTTAAAATTATAATTATGTTTCCAGGATGACAGTCCCATTCACCAGCTATAGCGTAAGTGCTGTTTTCCCTGTTACCCAGGATATTCAAAACCTCTCATTTATATTTCGCTTTGACCCCATGTATCTGGCATTCTTCCTACTTTAGAATCTGGAGACATAATACTATGGTTTACTACGAATAGATTTTCTTCAGTTTTGGGCTAGTGACTGCTTCTGCTGCTTCTTACTCAGGCATTTCTCATGTGAGTTAAGTCTCCTTAATAAACTCCCTTTCACATATACATATATCCTGTTAGTTCTGTCCCTCTAGAAAATCCCTAAAACACTTACTTTGTTCTTTGTACGTTTACCAATTTTTTTTTTTTTTTGAGATGGAGTCTCGCTCCCATTGCGCAGGCTAGCTCACTGCAAGCTCCACCTAACAGTTTCAAGCAATTCTCCTTCCTCAGCCTCCCAAGTAGCTGGGATTACAGGTATTCACCACCAGACCCTGCTAATTTTTGTATTTTTAGTAGAGATGGGGTTTCGCCATGTTGGCCAGGTTGGTCTCAAACTCCTGACCTCAGGTGATCCACCCGCCTTGGCCTCCCAAAGTTCTAGGATTACAGGCATGAGCCACTGCTTACTAAATTTTTATTTATTTATTTATTTATTTTTGAAATGGAGTCTCATTCTCTTGCCCAGGCTGGAGTGCAGTGGCGTTATCTCGGCTCACCCCAACCTCTGCCTTCCAGGTTCAAGTAATTCTCCTGCCTCAGCCTCCCAAGTAGCTGGGACTACATGCATGTGCCACCATGCCTGGCTAATTTTTGTATTTTTAGTAGAGATGGGGTTTCACTATGTTAGCCAGGCTGGTCTTGAACTCTTGACCTCCTTATCTGCCCGCCTCAGCCTCTCAGTGTGCTGGGATTACAGGCGTGAGTCACCGTGTCCAGCCTACTAATTTTTTATGTATCTCAGATATTGTGTGTGTTATGTTTTGGAGACTCTGGATTTTATTGTGTTCCTTCACAGAGTGTGGATGTTTTGGTTTTATGAGGCAATTACCTTGGTTAGTTTTAAACATTAAACTCAGTCTTTAGTGGATGAGCGCTAAAATGTCAGTTTAGTTCTTTTAGCTTTATCTGTAATGTCCTTTTAGCCTACCTTCATGTGTGATGTAGAGATCAGAGACATGAAGGGAGGCTTTGAAATCTCCAAATCCATGCTTTCTGTGATTTCCACTTCAGTTTCTTTGAACTGTGATAATCTTGAGTCATCTTCTCATTTCTGAGGCCAGAAAAATCACAGATTTTTTAAATTAGATCATTAACTGTCTTACACTGTACCATGAACACAGGTCATCCTGGGGTCAAACTGCACAAATAGAGGATTTATGCAATAATGGTTCATGACATGACACCCTAAGAAACTTGCTTTACTTTGATCACTTTATTAAACTTTCGAGTATTTTTGTTTTCCTTTATAGTTTACAAGTGTCATCTGAAAACTAGTCAATTAAAAAAAAATCTTACTCCACATGCCTTTAGCAATACTCTTTCCTGACTCCCTTTTAGTGTATTGCATCTTTCCTTAACATTCCTTAGAGTTCTAATTCTGAAATTTTCTTAAGAATGTCCCCTAAATTCACACACAATACTCTAATTCTCATTTAAAAAAAAAAAATCTGTTATCACCAAATAACTCTTCCATCAATTAATTCAATAATATATGCTAGTCTTATTGGTATTCTTGAAAGTGTATGAAATTTTACAATAACTTGATATTACTAACCCAACTTTGTCTCCAATATGTTAACATGGACCTATTTTTTTAGGTTTTATTGGGGTACTTTTAAACAGTTCTTGAGTGCTAGTTTTTCTTCTGAGATAATTCCAGACTGCTCATATATCTTGCTTCTTTCCCTTTATTAAATGCTATCAGGCTTGGTCTTGGCTGTGTTAAACCAAAAAATAAGACATTTGTGTTTATTTTTTATATTCTCTTAATATCAGTTAAACCTGGATCATTTATTTTCTTTCATACATCCTAATATTTCTCTTTAGAATTTGCTTTTCTTTAATATCTGTTAAGTTTATATCTTCTAAAAGTTCAATCTCCCTCCTTAGAAACTCCATTTTCATCCTTCAGTAGGATAAAATATTTATGAAAATAAATATTTTTATTATTTTTTGTTTCTTTGCTTAAAATAAAACAAAAACATACTTTTTATGTAAATCTAGTAACTTCTTAACTTTCAGAGCAAATTAATTCTTATATGTGGTTTATTTGTGTTTCTAGGATTTGTATCTTCAATATTATGAATTTATTTTCTTTTACCCAAGAACATTGTCCACTCTGTTTAATTAAAGTTTAAATATCCATTATTATTAGTTTATCAAAAATCCATCGTTCTTCTAGAATCAAAAACATTTACCATCTCAGTATTCTAAAACAGTGATTAGAATTCATGTCTTTAAACAGAGAGTGAATTTAAGATCACCTTGAATTGGCTGACAATTTATTTTGTAGTTAAATCACTCAAATTTCACATTAGTTTTTACTTAATCATCTTTATTGCCATTAAAGAATTAAAACTTGAATTTGGGCAAGCTTACATATACTGCCCACCTAGACTTGATGTAATTTAAACCATAATTTCAATAATACTCTATAAACATGTTGAACATAGATGCCTTAAAGTTTAAACACAGCAAATACTGTTTTATCTATCTTGGTTATAACAATCTAACTCTGCCTCAGCCTACCCCACAATTCCAAGTTAAGTGTGATTAAGTATCAATTGAGATACAAATTTATACAAACAAATTTAACTATTAACTATTTAAATATCTAGAGTTTTTCAAAATTAACATACGCAACAACAGAGCACAGCCTTTGAAAAGTTTTCCATGAAAATTAGTACGTAATCTTCTAAGAAGCAAAGTAAAACTTTGCAAATTGAAATAGGGCCTGTCAATGATGTAGATGTTATCTCATTTGATTATCAGGGAAACAAAGACTTAGTAAGCTAGATACAAATTTTATTTTCCATATCTGATTAATAAATTCCCCAAATTCACAAGGACATCTATTCCATGTCAACCTAGAGGCAAAATTCAGTGTCCTTGATTCATTCAAGGATATTTTTATGGAGTCTCAAGAAATAAATGTAAATTCTTCTGTTTTCAAATTGTTTTTGTTTTGTCTTGTCCTTCTCAATCTACTCATAAATAGAAATGATACATCTAGAGAGATGTATGTTGCAAATCAGCTAAAAGTATTAGTCCAAGTCTATAGAATTAGTGCGGACCATTTTAATTTCTGAATAGCTACTCATTATTAATACCTAATATCTCCTAGTTGTCCACATTCTACATCTTTACTAATGTTTTCCTACATCAGAAGACCAGGATCCTGGCTTTATAAATACCTCAGGAATACTACTCTTATTCCACCTTAAATTTTAGCTCACATAGATGTTCCGTCGTACATATACCACTATATGTCTAAAGAAATACTTCTACATCTTTGGACTACCTAGAATATCTCATCCACAGGGCAATCACATATTCTGTTTTATTGAACATTTTGGAGGAGATACACACACATACACACATAGGCAGATGCACAATCTGCTAAGAAAAAAGATGGCGAACATCTTATATGATTATTTATACCATTATTTTCTGGCAAATGATAAGGCTCCTCCATTCCTCACATATTCCACAAAATTATACCATTTAACAAGTACCTAAAAATTAAATGTAGAGGTTAAAAAAAAGTTCAACATGTGTAATCATCAGGGAAGTGCAAATTAAAACCACAATGAGATACCACTTTGTACCTGTTGTAATGTCTATTATAAAAAAGACAAAAGGGCCGGGCGCGGTGGCTCAAGCCTGTAATCCCAGCACTTTGGGAGGCCGAGACGGGCGGATCACGAGGTCAAGAGATCGAGACCATCCTGGCTAACACGGTGAAACCCCGTCTCTACTAAAAAATACAAAAAACTAGCCGGGCGCGGTGGCGGGCGCCTGTAGTCCCAACTACTCGGGAGGCTGAGGCAGGAGAATGGCGTGAACCCAGGAGGCGGAGCTTGCAGTGAGCTGAGATCCGGCCACTGCACTCCAGCCTGGGTGGCAGAGCGAGACTCCGTCTCAAAAAATAAAATAAAATAAAATAAAAAATAAAAATAAAAAAGACAAAAGATAACAGGTGTTGAAGATGTGGAGAAAGGAAACCCTTGCACACTATTGGTGGGAAATGAAAATTAGTATAGTCGTTATGGGAAAGGATATGGAAGTTCTCAAAAAACCTACAAGAGAACTGCCATTTGATTCAGCAATGCCACATCTGGGTATATTGCTAAAGGAATTGAAGTTAATGTGCCAAAGAAATATCTACACACTCATGTTAATTGCAGCATTATTCACAATAGCCAAGATATGAAACCACCCGAAGTGTCCATCAATGGATGAGCAGTTAAAAATATTAGGTATAGACATTCAATAGTACATTATCTATCTTTAAGAAAAAAGAAATTCTATCATTTTTGATGACATGAATGGACCTGGAGAGCATTGTGCTAAGTGACATAAGCCAGGCACAGAAAGACAAATAGTGCATTGTCTTACTTAAGTGTGGAATTTTGAAAAGTTGATCTCATAAACACAGAAAATAGAAAGGCAGTTTATATAGGCTGAAGGTAGGAATGGGGAAAGAGGAGATTAAAGGGTACAAAGTTTAAGTTGTGACTAAAGGCATATGTTTTTGTGATCTATTGAACTGCATGGTGACCACAGTTAATAATGGTGTATTACATATATTAAAATTACTGAAAGAGTAGGTTTGTAACGTTCTCACCACACACACCAAAATAATTATTGGTGAGATAATGAATACATTAATTCATTTATTTTAACCTCTCTACAATATATGCATATATGAAATCACGCTTTATCCTATAAATGTATAAAATTATTATTTGTTGGTCAGACAGAGTGGCTCATGCCTGTAATCCCAACACTTTGGGACGAAGAGGTGGGTGGATCACAAGGTCAGGATCGAGACCAGCATGGCCAACATGGTGAAACCCTGTCTCTATTAAAAATACAGAAAAAAAAAAAAAAAATTAGCTAGGCATGGTGGCATGCACCTGTAACCCCAGGTACTTGGGTGGCTGAGGCAGGAGAATTGCCTGAACTTGGGAGGCAGACGTTGCAGTGAGCCAAGATGGTGCCATTGTACTCCAGCCTGGGAAACAAGAGCAAAACCCTGTCTCAAAATAAATAAATAAATAAATAAAGTTAAATAGTGATTCTGGAAAAACAAAATATTAAATGTATTTTAAATATATACTTATTTTAAGTGATAAAATGTGTATTAATATATGGAATTTTTTAATCTTCTGATTAGTCTTTTTCTAAATACTTATAAATGTTTAACATTAATTTAAATCATATAAAACATGATTATACCTTTTAAAATCTTGTATGCTTGAAATTTCTCTCATGACAATTACTGAATTTATCCTACAACTTAAGTTTGGTGTGTATTTTTATTCAAAATATACAAATAAAGCAAATTGATTAGAGAAGTTGAATGTCTTTCTATTTATTGCATAGTAGTTGCGCTCTAACTCAGGAACAAAACCAAATTGTTTTACCTCAATGAAACTAAGGAAATACACAAATGTAAACTAGTCCCATTGTAGACTTATAATAACTACTTAAACTGATTTGCTGACCTTCTTTATTCTTTCTGTATTCTCAGAATTTTCCCCACTAAAAAATATTTTTGCTTTGTTTTTATCTGCTCTTCCTCTCTATATATTTAACAACGATATACATGCTAGGACCTTTAATATGTACATTCTTGTATGTTTTTATTCTACTCCTTTCTGTAAAGTTATAGTATGCTTTGTGTTGATTTGTTTCTCATTTCTCTAATATTGTGTAACTCTTTAATCTGTATTTCACATATTCTGTTTTATTGAATATTTTGGAGGAGATACACACACATACACACATTGGCAGATGCACAGTCTGCTAAGAAAAAAGATGGTAAACATCTTATATGATTATTTAATACAATTTTTTCTGGCAAATGATAAGGCTCCTCCATTCCTCACGTATTCCACAAAATTATACCACTTGACATTTATTTTAAGTGATAAAATGTGTATTAATATATGGAATTTTTTTGGTATGGTATGTTTTTTTGATATCTGGGTTTTTCTTTCTTCCTTTAGGTCAAGTAATTTTTGGTTACAGAATGAACATTCTTCATGACAACCATAGGGATAATTTGAGGGTCAAGATCATGAATTGAAAAACTATGGCCTGCAAGCCACCACCTGTTTATGTTAAAAGAGTTCATTGAAACATAGCATTTTTTTTTTTTAACATATATCTGTGGCTGCTTTTGTGTACAAAGCAGAGGTGAATAGTTCCAACAAAGATCAACCCACAGAGCACTATATATTTACTTTTCTTACACATAACAGTTTACATATACAATTTTCCTTTATAGAAAAAGTTTGCTGACTCCTGTTAAAGATGAATATTTATTCCTCCATAGATTAATTTATTTTTATTTCTATTAATCAATAAAAATCGGGGCAAAGTACATAATTCCCAACAATATTATGCTGATTTCATGCTGGATCTAAGCTTTATAAAAACTTATATTTCTCATTTGCTTTACTCTTAAAGTAAAATGCAGCTCTTCTGGAGTTGCAGCTTAACACTTAGTATTTCTTTAATTTTACTTTGTTTTTTCATAAGTACCCTTCTTTGGGAAGGCTCTGTGTCCCAATTCTTGTTGTTCAACCCCAGATTTTACTTAACATTCTTCTTAGCTCCTCTTCTGCTAAACTAAATCTTTCTTTTGGGGATGTTTGTGAACTAGAGATTGCAGGTTTGTTTAATATAATGTTTATCTTATTCTTATATTGCACTGTGTTAGTCCATGTTCATGCTGCTGATAAAGACATACCCAAGACTGGGTAATTTATACAGGAAAAAGGTTTAATGGATTTAACAGTTCCACGTGGCTGGGGAGGCCTCACAGTCATGGTGGAAGACAAGTAGGTCACATCTTCCATCGAAGGCAGCAGTCAAAAAGGGAGAGCTTGTGCAGGAAACTCCCCATTATACAACCATGAGATCTCACGAGACTTATTCACTATCAGGAGAACAGCATAGGAAAGACCTGCCCCCATGATTCAATTACCTAACACCAGGTCCTTCCCACAACATGTGGGAATTCAAGATGATATTTGGGTGGGGACAAAGCCAAATTACATCATTCCACCCCAGCTCCTCCCAAACCCTCATGTCTTCACATTTCAAAACCAATCATGCCTTCCCAACAGTACCCCAAAGTCTTAACTCATTCCAGCATTAACTCAAAAGTCTACAGTCCAACAACTCATCTGAGACAAGGCAAGTTCCTTCTGCCTATGAGCTTGTAAAATGAGGCAAGTTAGCTACTTCCTAGACACAATGGGGGTACAGACATTTGGTAAATACAATCATTCCAAATGGGAGAAATTGGCCAAAACAAAGGGGCTACAGGCCCCAAGCGAGTCCAAAATTCAGTAGGGAGTCAAATCTTAAAGCTCCAAAATGATCTTTTTTGACTCCATGTTTCATATCCAGGTCATGCTGATGCAAGAGGTGGGCCTCCATGACCTTGGGCAGCTCTGCCTCTGTGGCTTTGCAGGGTGTAGCCCCCCTCCTGGCTGCTTTCACGGGATGATGTTGAGAGTCTGTGACTTTTCCAGGTGCATGGTGCAAGCTCTCAGTGGGTCTACCATTCTTGGGTCTGGAGGACAGTAACCCTCTTCTCACAGCTCCACTAGGTGGTACCCCAGTAGAGACTGTGGGGGGGGGGGCTCTGACCCCACTTTTTCCTTTTGCACTGCCCTAGGAGAGGTTCTCCATAAGGGCCTCACTCCTGCAGCAAACTTCTGCCCGGGCATCCAGATGTTTCCATATATCCTCTGAAATCTAGACAGAGGTTCCCAAACTTCTATTTTTGACTTCTGTGTACCTGCAGGCTCAATGCCACATGAAAGTTTCAAAGGCTTGGGGCTTCTACCCTGTGAAACAACAACCTGAGCTGTACCTTGGCCTACTTATGTCATAGCTCAGATGGCTGGGACACAGGGTACCAAGTCCCTAGACTGCACACAGCAGAGGGACCCTGGGCCGGGCCCACAAAACCATTTTTTCCTCCTAGTCCTCCAGGCTTATGATGAGAGGGGCTACTGTAAAGATCTCTGACATGCCCTAGGGACATTTTCCCCTTTGTCTTGGTGATTAACATTTGACTCCTAGTTACTTATGCAAATTTCTGCAGTGGGCTTAAATTTCTCCTCAGAAAAAGGGATTTTTTTTTTTTTCTATTACATTGTCAGGCTGCAAATTTTCCAAAATTTTATGCTCTTTTTACTTTTTAAAACTGAATACCTTTAACAGCACACAAGTCACCTCTTGAATATTTTACTGCTTAGAAATTTCTTCCACCAGATACCCTAAATCATCTCTCTCAAGTTCAAAGTTCCACAAATCTCTAGAGCTGGAGCAAAATGCTGCCAGTCTCTTTGCTAAAACATAACAAGAGTCACCTTTGCTCAGTTGCTAACAAGTTCCTCATCTCCATCTGAGACTACCTCAGCCTGGATTTCATTGTCTATATCATTATCAGCATTTTTGTCAAAGCTATTCAACAAGTCTCTAGGGAGTTGCAAACTTTCCCACATTTTTTTGTCTTCCTCTGATCCCTCCAAACTGCTCCAAACTCTGCCTGTTTTGTATGACCAATGCCACCCTTCTACCATTCCCTGGAAATGGGTGTATGACACAGAGAGGGAATCTGTGTAATTTGGAGAGGGAGAGCGCAGCAATTGTCAGACATTGCATTGAACTCTGCTGCTCTGTCACAGCAAAAAGCAAAAGTGTGATGAATGGAGATGACATCCATGCACCAAGGGAGAATTTAATCCAGCCCTAGCCAGAAAGG
Organism: Theropithecus gelada; assembly: GCF_003255815.1. NCBI lineage: Eukaryota > Metazoa > Chordata > Mammalia > Primates > Cercopithecidae > Theropithecus > Theropithecus gelada. Next base: position 90,663,041 of record NC_037682.1, on the reverse strand, counting down.
AATCACTCATTCCACTGGTGGGAACACGAGTTCCAGCAAACCTTTCTTCTGTGGGCTAAAGGACTCTGGCTTCTTACATAAATTTGAAGGGCAGTTTTAGTCCAGAAGGGGTGCAACCACTAGGTGAGCTATAGTTCAGAAGTGGATTCAGAGTCAGTGGACTTAAGGGGCATGCAATGAACTGAGACACCAGCCAGCTAAGAGAATGTTTGCATCCTTCCACCCAAAACACAGGCTGAACAGTGCATGCCTCCCAAGAACACCTCTACATTCCCCTTAAGGAGAGGAGAAGGAAGAGTAAGAGGACATTGTCTTCCATCATGGATAGAAGCTCAGCAACTGTAGAGTAGGACACCAGTCAGACTCATGAAGCCCCCTTTCCAGGACTTACCTCATTTCTAGACACACTTTTGGCCAGAAGGGAACCTACTGCCATTAAGGGAAGAATCCAGTCCTGGCAAGAACCATTGTCAGATGACTAAAGAGCTCTTTGGCCCTGAATAACCAGGAGTGATATCTGGGTAGCATAACTTGGGTCTTTGGTGAAACACTGAGACTTGCTCGCTTCAGGTGAGTCAACACATCCCCAGCTGGGGTGGCTATGGGGAAAGATGCCTTATGCTTGACGAAAGTAGAAGAAAACCTGAAGGAGACTTTGTCTTGCACTTTAACTACCAGCAGGCCCTTGGGATTCCCTATTCCAGGCCTTGGTACTTCTATGGCATTTCTGGACTGCCCTGGGCCAGGGGAGAGCCCACTGCCCTGAATGGTGAGTCTGAAGTCAGACAGCATTTACCACAAGCTGATTTAATTATCTTTGAACCTTAAGGAAACATTAGTGGTAGTGTGGCAGTACTCTTTCTGGGCATGTGGTGGTAGTAGCTATGAAGTGAAGCTTCTCTTCCTGTGTAAAGAGTAGGAAACAGTAGGAAGGGTTGCATCTATGGTTTGAGTGAGGGCTCAGTCAAATTACATTAGAAAATCATACAGATTTCAAAGGTTTTTGACTCCAGTCTCTAGCTCCTAGACTGTACCTCTGGACCTGCCCAGGACAATAGCATAACCCACCACATTGAAGGGAAGGATACAAGATTGGCTGGCTTTACCACATGCTGATTGTAGACTCCCAGGGCCATGAACAATCATAGGCAGTATCCAGGGTGAGGAAACAGCCAGCTTTGCTTGAGACCCAGTGCAGTGCTGGCTTCAGGTCTGACCCAGCACAGTTCCAGTGGTGGTGGCAAGAGGGGTGCTTGTGTTGTCCCACTCCCACCTTCAAGTGGCTCAGAACAGAGAGAGAGAGAGAGAAAGAGAGAGAGAGAGAGAGAGAGAAAGAGAGAGAGATCTCATTAGTTCATTAGTTTGGGAGAAAGTAAGGGAAGAGAATAAGACTCTTTGCCTGATAATCCATACAATTCTTCCAGATATTATCAAAGACCATCCAAGGAAGAATGTCTACAAGGCTGCAAGAATCACAGTGTTACTGGGTTTGGAGTGTGCTCTCAGACAGATATGGCTTAGATTAATTCCACCAAGTCCTTTCAAAATCCTGGAAAGCCTTCCCAAGAAGCCTGGTACAAAATAGCCCAGACTGCAAAGATGACAAAAAAATACCTGACTCCTGAATGCCCAGACACAGACAAATATCCATAAACATCAAAACCATCCAGGAAAACATGACCTCACCAAATGAACTAAACAAGACACCAGGTACAAAACCTGGAGAAACAGATATGTGACCTTTCAGACAGAGAACTCAAAATAGCTCTTTTGAGGAAACTCAAGGAAATCCAAGATAACATAGAAACATAATTCAGAATACTAAGGGATAAATTTAACAAAGACACCAAAACAATTCACAATTCACAAGAATGAAGCCAGATTTTTGGAGCTGAAAAATGCAGTTGACATAGTGAAGAATGCATCAGAGTCTTATAAAAGCAGGATTCATTAAACAGATGAAAGAATTAGTGAGCTTAAAGATAGCTATTTGAATATACAAGGGAGAGGAGACAAAATAAAAAAGAATAAAAAACAATGAAGCATGTATATAGGATCTAGAAAATAACCTCAGTGGGCAAATCTAAGTCATTAAACATAAAAAGGAGGTAGATAAAGAGATAGGAATAGAAGGTTTAGTGACAGGGATTTTAAAAAAAGGCAACTTACCAAACCTAGAGAAATATATGAATAATCAAGTGCAAGAATGCCAAGGTGACTGAACCAAAGAAGACAACCTTAAAGATATTTAGTATTCAAATTCCCAAAGGTCAAGGATAAAGATAGGATCCTAAAAGCAGCAAGAGAAAAGAAACAAATCATATACAATGAGCTCCAATATGTCTGGCATCAGACTTTTCAGTGGATATCTTACAGTCCAGAAGAGAGTGGCATGATATATTTGAAGTGCTTAAGAAAAAAAAAAAAAATTACCCTAGAATAGTATATCAGGCGAAAATATTCCTCAACAATGAAGGAGAAATAAAGACTTTCCTAGGCAAACAAAAGGTGAGGAATTTCATCAATACATGTCCTCCAAGAAATGCTAAAGGGAGTACTTTTATCAGAACAAAAGGATATCAAGATCAATAAAAAATCATCTGAAGGTACAAAACTCACTGACAATAGTAAGCACATAGAAAAAAGCAGAATATTATAATACTGTAAATGTAGTGGATAAACTATTCTTAAGTAGAAAGAGTAAACATTGAATCAATCAAAAATAATAACTACAACAACTTTTCAAGACATAGTCTATACATTAAAGACATGAATGGAAACAACAAAAAGTTAAAAAGCAGATGGACGATGTTGAGATGTCAAGTTTTATTAGTCTTCTTTTGCTTGCTTGTTTGTTCCTGCAAACCATGTTGCTATCAGCTTAAAACAATAGATTATAAGAGAGCATTTGAAAGCCTCATAGTAACCTCAAATCAAAAGGCATACAACGGATACACAAAAAACAAAAAGCAAGAAATTAAGTCTTACTGCTTGAGAAAATCACCTTCACTAAAAGAAAGATCAATTAATTATGTTTCCTTATTGATTTTCTCTCTGGAAATTGTGCCCAATGTTGAAAGTGGAGTGTTGAAATTTCCAGCTATTATTTTACTGTAGTCTATCTCTCTCTTCAGTTCTAATAAAATTTGCTTTATACATCTGTGTGTTCCAGGGTTTGATGCATGCATATTTACAATTGTGATATCCTCTTGCCCCTTTATCATTATATACCGACCTTCTTTGTCTCTTCTCAGGGTTTTTGTCTATCAGTGTAGCTATTCTTGCTCTTTTTTCATTTCCAGTGGCATCTAGTATCTTCTTCCAATCTTTTGTTTCCAGTCTATATGTGACTTTATGGGTGAAATTAGTGTCCTGTAGGCAGTAGACAACAGATGAGTGGGTCTTGTTTATGTTATCCATTCAGCCACTGTTTTTCTTTTGATTGGAGAGTTTAGTCCATTTTCATTCAATGTCATCACTAATAGAGACTTATGCCTGACATTTTGTTATTTGTTTTCTGGTTGTTTTGTTAACTACTTTTCCTTTTCCTTTTCCTTCATTCCTTTCTTTCTGTTTTTTTGTTTGTTTGTTTTGTTTTGTTTTTTGAGATGGAGTTTTGCTCTTATTGTCCAGGCTGGAGTGCAATGGCAAGATCTCAGCTCACCGCAACCTCTGCCTCCTGGGTTCAAGCGATTCTCCTACCTCAGCCTCCCAAGTAGCTGGGATTATAGGCATGCGCCTCCACGCCCGGCTAATTTTGTATTTTTAGTAGAGACGGGTTTCTCCATGTTGGTCAGGGTGGTTTCGAGCTCCCGACCTCAGGTGATCTGCCTGCCTCAGCCTCCCAATTTTTCTGTCTTTCTTTATTTCTGACAAAGGTGCCAAGGACATACACTGGGGAAAAGGTAGTGTAATAAATAAATGATGCTGGAAAAATTGGATATCCATATGCAGAAGAAAGAAACTAGATCCCTTATTTCTTGCCATATACCAAAATCAAATAAAAATGTGTTAACTACTCATATCTGACTTCAATCTGTGGAATTACTAAAAGAAAACATTGGGAAAATGGGATTCTATTAAGTTAAAATGCTTCTGCACAGCAAAGGAAATGATTAACAAAGTGACAACCCACAGAACAAAAGAAAATACTTGCAAAATGCCCTTCTCTCAAGGGATGAAACACCAGAATATAAAAGAAGCTCAAACAACAACTGAAGAGGAAAAAATTTAACAATGCTGTAAAAAAAATGGGCAAAAGATCTGAACAGACATTTCTCAAAAGAAACATACCAATGGGACAGGCATATGAAAAGGTGCACAACATCACTGATCGTCAGTTAAAAACATCAGAACCACAATGAGATATCAACTCACCCCAGTTAAAGTGGCTTTGATCCAAAAGACAGGCAATGACAAATGCTGGTAAGGACGGAGAGAAAACGGAACCCTCATACACTGTTGCCATTACCTGTCTTTTGGATGAAAGCCATTTTAATTAGGATTAGTTGACGTGTGGGAATGTACATTAGTACAACCACTATGGAAAACAATTCAGAGGTTCCAGCAAAAGCTAAAAATAGAGCGACCATATGATCCAGCATTTCACCGCTTGGTACATACCTAAAAGAAAGGAAATCAGTATATTGAAGAGACCTGTATTCCCATGTTTACTTCAGCATTATTCACAATAGCCAAAATTTGGAAGCAACCTAGGTGTCCATCAAGAGACGAATGGATAAAGAAAACGTGGTACGTATACACAATAGGGTACGCTTCCTTCATAAAAACAATGAGATCCTGTCATTTGCAACAACATGGATGGAACTGGAGGTCGTTATATTAAGTGAAAAAAGTCAGGCACAGAAAGACAAACTTCGCATGTTCTCACTTCTTTGTGGGAGCTAAAAATTAAAACAATTGAACTCATGGAGATAGAGAGTAGACAGGTGGTTACCAGAGGCTGGGAAGGGTAGTGAGGGGGGAATTCATATGGTTAAAGTATACAAAAATACAGTTAGAAAAAATGAATAAGACCTAGCATTGCTACCACAACAGGGTGACTATAGTAAAATACAATTTAATTGTACATTGAAATATATATAAAAGAGTTGGCCGGGTGCAGTGGCTCATGCCTGTAATCCCAGTACTTTGGGAGGCCGAGGTGGGCAGATCACCTGAGGTCAGGAGTTCAAGACCAGCCTGACCAAAATGGTGAAACCCCATCTCTACTAAAAGTACCAAAATTAGTTGGGCGTGGTAGTAGGCGCCTAATCCCAGCTACTCGGGAGGCTGAGGCAGGAGAATTGCTTGAACCTGGGAGGCGGAGGTTGCAGTGAGCCAAGATTGCGTCATTACACTGCAGTCTGGGGGACAAGAGCAAGACTTCATCTCAAAAAAAGAAATATATATAAAATCGCACAATTGATTCTTTGTAATTGTTTGTAACACAAAGGTTAAATGCTTGAAGGGATGGATACCCCATTTACCCTGATGTGATTATTGCACATTGCATGCTTATATCAAAATATCTCACGCAACACATAATTACATACTATATACACACAAATTAAAAATAAAAAAGAGAAAATGAAATCATTCACCGTACAGCTTTTTTAATTATCACTTTTTGCAGATGAACTCTTTAACCTTATTATGATAAAGAGCATGATAGAGAGGAGCAAACTTTTTGATGAGCTATCTTGGTATAAACATTTTAAAGACAATAAAAAGCATGATGTACTAATATCATTTATCTATGTTGCTTTCTTTTGTTGTATTTACATAATTTTGATGAAATCTATCTTAAAGTTTGTTGAGTAAACAACTCCAACAGATGTTTACATCTTATTTTTGATCTACTGAATTTTAAACGTATTGTAAAATTTCCATGTTTATTCAACTTTGTCTCCACAATGCCTAATATAAGGAAGGAGCAGAAGTAAAAAATATAGGGCAGAAAGAAATGAAACGGAGTCAGAAATTAAATGATTTGAACACCTAAAACAAAACAGACTTTCTCTTAATGTAAAAATCAAGTTGCATTGCAAGATATGCATTATTAAAATGGCCCAAATAAGGGGGAAAGTACATTAGAATAAATACAATGAGTATTCTAATGCTGGTGAAAATATTTTTTAAATTGAGCAACCTGGTTTCATACATTTAAAACTCAATACTGTGGCAAAGTTGTTTTGCACTTGAAATCCTCTAGTTATTTATTTATAGAAAATAAAATTAAGTATAGTTTTATTAATTTTGACACAACTGTGTTTTGCTATTTCTCATAGATGACTTTTCTAAATTGTTTACTGTTTATTAGGTTCCCTAGCATTTTAGATATCTCCAAAATCTTTCAGAGTTCTGTGGTATATCTAATATTTAGGATAAACTGAGAAAACTAAGGAGTAGGAAAAGCAAAGATAATTAGTTCTGTGATGCATTTCTAAGATAACTCTAAAATCTCAAAAGGCAACCTTTCAAAGGAGTTGTGTTCTCCCAGATGTTGATTGTGCTTCCTTTTGTACCTAGAAGATAATCCCTTAATTGCATACAGTCATTTATTTCCATCAGAGGCAACATAGATTGCCTTAAAGGTTTTCCACCTTGTTCCTGATACTTGCCCTCTGCTCTCTTATTTTTCTCTTTTTCACATCTTCTGTTAGTAAGGAAAAAGTCTATTTATCTATTTGTAAAAATTGTTGAAATTACTAATGCAAGTGAGGTTACATAGGGATGTTGATTTTCCCAACTCTTATTAACAATCTAACCATTGTGCAAAAAGTTCTAATGAAATATTTTGCTGTGAAATTTTACTTTTCTTCGCCTTTTGGTGACCTCACTTGGATAATTACAGCATATGGTCCCAGTGAGTATGAAAAGTGAATATAAAATTTAACTGTTTTAAAACATGCCAAAAGCTAGTATAACAAGAATTCTTCCTAGAGTTTTCTAATGAACAAAATGATAATTTACCAGATGTTTTAGATTTACAATAATTAGAATCATAAAATCTTTCCAATAGTATTGAGCAAAAATGTAAAACATTGTATATTATATACTTCTGCAGTGATTTTCTAGCCCAAATTAATTTATCAGGCTCTTTGTTAAAAATGTACAAAGTTATATCATTGATTTTAATTCTGAACTATAGCTTAAAAAATTATGTTTTTTATCTATTGCAATCACCCTGTTATAACAATAAGAGTTTTCAGAAGTCAAATGGTGGAAGAGTTTATCCTTTTAGAAGAAAATAGCTATCCTTAGTGAATTATACAATAGTTTGAAGATTCATATTCTTAGAAGTTCATGTGAAAGGCAGTCAGAATGTTAAATATATTATTCACACATGTTTAACTTGAGCTTAACAGAAGCAACATTTTCAATAACAGTATAATACTGAGTTAGTATAATCGACTTATACAGCTTATGTATATTTGAAAATGTAACATATTTTAAAATAAAATATCTAGGGCGTTTCCAGTGAGGGTTACCAGTTAACAGGGAGAAACAATCTTGTATTATGTCTAACTCACTGTTACATTATTTGTTAAAAGTTCACTGACCTCCTCAAAACTATTTCTATATCTACTTCTTTCTGAAGTGAATAATGGTCGTCTTGAGAATTATTACTAATTATTGGGACAAATTAATGATAGTATCTAAAATATGTATTTTGCTTCTGCTGTACACAGAGTGAATATTTAAGATAATTATATCTTGTTGACGTATACAGAAGCAAGTTAAAAACCAAAGGCATTTTCTGACAATATGTCCAACTACATGCAGCCAGAAAGCATCACTCCCACCAAGAAAGACCAAATTATTGAGTAAACTAACACTATCTGGGCAGATCTTCAGAGAGAAAACCGAGAGTAAAAGGGGAGGTGGCACTGACACCACAGCGAAAGAGAGAGGACGCTGGGAACCCTGCATGAAATATCCGAATGCTAAGTCTAGTTCCTGGCCCTGAATGGCTCCTGGGGAAGAGATGTGTGAGGGGACAGAGGAAGAGCCTACTCTCGCCATGGGCCTCTGGGATCCTAGCAAGAGGTTATCCCACACTCCACCTCATGGGCCTGTGAGCCGGCAGGAGCATCTGCCCGGGGAATAGGCAAAAACGGCTTTGACCAGCAGAGTCCAGCAGCATTTTTGCACAGTGTGGCTCTGGCAGAGCATGGCCACAAGTGTCCACTCCCCAGGTCTCCCCATCTTCCTCAGATAGGCTGTAGCCCCAGTTGACTGCTGACCCAGGAGAAAGTGCAGCTAGGCCTGGGGCGCAGTTGGCTCACGCCTGTAATTCCAGCACTTTGGAATGTTAAGGCGGGTGGGTTACTTGAAGTCAGGAGTCCGAGACCAATCTGGCCAACATGGTGAAACCCCGTCTCTACTAAAAATACAAAAACTAGCTGAGTATGGTGGCACCCCCCTGTAATCCCTGCTACTGGGGAGGCTGAGGCAGGAGAATTGCTTGAACCCCAGAGGTTGTGGTGAGCCCAGATCATGCCACTGCACTCCAGCCTGGGCAACAGAGCAAGACTCTGTCTCAGACAAAAAAACAAAAAACAAAACAAACAAATAAAAGTGCTGCTGGCTTCTTTGTGGGACTGAGGCATGTCTGTTCTGTAGACCCTCCTGCCCACCAGCCCCTGCAGGGTCTCTGCCTAGCCACCGCACAGTGCACCCTCCGCTGACTGCCCTGGGTGCTTTACTCTACCTAAATACTTTCCCAGCAACCTGTAAGCACTTTGGATCCCCCATGAAGCTACAGCCTGGCCCAGCGGTAGACCATCTGGTTGCCCCAGGGCTGTGGCAAGCAGCTTGAGAGTGCTGGGCTGAGAGCTGTGGTAGGCATTTGAGTGGGACTGGATCCCCTCCTCTCAGATCATGGAGAAGGACAAGATGCACAGCAGGTTCAGGGACCAGCGGGAGCAGGGATGATCCAGAAAGGATGTGGTGTGTCCTATCTCCCTGCCCCAGCTTCTGCCTGAGAAAGCCCCTTGGCCCAGAACATCTAACTAACAAATTCAGGTGCAGCACCAGTGATCAAAGGGTGCTCCCCCAAGGCCCAGGGGTAGACCTGATGAGCGGGTTATCTCTCTCCCCATCCCACACTGCAGAGCATGCCTGCAAGTGCAAAGAACTACAAAATAGCCATGCAGCTAAGTGCATGTCCATCACCAATTATTCTTAATCACGATCCACTAAATCACATCCCAAACTAAAACACCAAAAAAGTCATTATGTTAATATACATACCTGGGAAACCAGGAGCAAGGATTGACCGGGAAATAAAGATCTTTCACAGGGCCTTGCCCTCTGAAAGTATCTGGAAATGAACCCAACTGACTATACAGAATTTATACCACAGTCAAAGGAATACCAGCACCCGCCAGATGAGAAATGATCATCACGAGAAAAGCCAGAATGTCCCCTTACTTCCAAAGAAGCCCACTACCCTCCACCCCCACCCCCACCCCCAAAATTGTACTTAACCAGACTAAAATGGCTGAAATGACCAACAGAATTTAGAATCTGGATGAAAAAGGAGCTCATTGAGATGCAGAGAAAGTTGAAACCCAATCCAAAGAATCCAAGGAATCCGGTAATATGATCCAAGAGGCAAAGGGCAAAATAGCCATTTTAAGAACCAAACTGAGCTTCTGGAATCAATAATTTCACTACAAGAATCTCACATTACAACTGGAAGTATTAACAGCAGAATAGACTAATTGGAGGAAAGAAACACAGAGCTCAAAGAAAAGTTATTTGAATCAACTCAGGCAAAAGTAAAGAGAAAAGAATGTAATAAATTGAGCAAAACATCTCATAAATATGGGATTACGTAAAGAGATGAAAATTAAAACTCACTGGCACTCCTGACAGAGAAGGAGAGAGAGCAAGCAATGTGGAAAATATATTTGAGGATAAAGCCCACACAAAATTTCCCTAATTTCACTAGAGAGGTTGACATGCAAATTTAAGAAATACAGAGAACCCTGGCTAGATACTATACAAGACAACGAATTTGAAATCACATAATGATCAGATTCACCAAGGTTAATGTGAAAAAAAAAAAAAAAACAAACAAATTTAAGGCAACTAGAGAAAAAGATCAATACACCTACAAAGGAAAACCCCATCAGGCTAGCAGCAGACTTAACAGAAAATGTACAGGCCAGAAGACATTGGGGACCTAATTCCTGCATCTTTAAATAAAAGAAATTTTAACCAAGAATTTCATATCCTGCCAAATTGAGCTTCATAAGCAAAGGAGAAATAAAATTATTCTCAGACAAGCAAATGCAGGAAATTTGATAACTCTAGACCAGCCTTATGAGAAGTTCATAAGGAAGTGCTAAACATGGAATCAAAAAATGACACCTGCTACCACAAAAACACATTTAAGCACATAGTCCTCAGACACTTTAAAATAACAACACAATTCATTCTACATAATCACCAGGTAACAACACAATTATGGAATCCAAATCTCACATATCAAGGCTAACCCTGAATGTAAATAAGCTAAACACACCAATTGAAAGACATTGAATGGCAAGCTGGATAAAAAGACAAGAGCCATCTGCTATCTTTAACAGACCCATCTCATGTAATAACACCCAGAAGCTCAAAGTAAAGGGATGGAGAAAGATCAAGAATACAAATGGAAAACAAAAAACAGCAGGAGTCACTATTCTTATGTAAGATAAAACATACTTTAAACCAACTATTATTAAGTAGGACAAAGAAGGGCATTGCATAACGTTATAGGGTGCATTGCATAATGTTAGAGGGTGCAATTCAACACCCTCCAACTATAGTTAACTATCCTAAATATATATGCACCCAACATTGTACCACCCATATTTATAAAACAAGTTCTTCCTGACCTACAAAAGACTTAGACAGTGACACAATGAAAGTGGGAGACTTCAACACCCCATTGAGATAATTTGATAGGTCATCTAACAAGGCAATTCTGGATTTAAACTTGACACTTGACCAATTGGACCTAATAGACAACAACAGAATACTCCACCCAGCAACCACAGAACATATATTTCTCTCACCTGTACATGGAACATACTCCAGCTATAAAGCATGTCTCAGCAAATTAAAAAAAAAAAAATTATATCAAACACATTCTCAGACCACAGTACAATAAAAATATAAATCAATATCAAGAATTTCTCTTAAAACTATACATATACATTTAAACTAAACAACTTACTGCTGACTAACTTATGGGTAAACATCAAAATTAAGTCAGAAATAAAAAATTCTTTGAAATTCATAAAAATAGGGAAAGAATTTGCCAAAATCTCTGGGATACAGCTAAAGCAGTATTAAGAGGAATGTTTATGGTACTAACCGCCTTCATCAAAAAGTTAGAAAGGTCTCAAATTAACAATCTAGCTTTGCATCTGGAAGAACTAGAAAAAAAAAAAAAGAACAAACCAGCTCCTAGATGTAGCCGAATAAGAGAAATAACTAGGCCAGATTCAATGGCTCATGCCTGTAACCTCAGCACTTTGGAAAACTGAGGCAGGAGGACTGCCTTAGGTCAAGAGTTTGAGACCCACCTGGGCAACATAGCAAAAACCTAACTCTACAAAAAAGTCAAAAAATTAGACACGGTTGGTGGCAGGCAACTGTAAGTCTCAGCTAGTTGGGAGATTGTGTCAGAAGGATCACTTGAGCCTAGGAGTTTGAGGCTGCAGTGAGCTATGATCATGCCACTGCAGTCCAGCCTGAACCACAGAGTGACACCCTATCTCAAATTTAAAAAAAAAAGAAAGAGAGAGTGAAAGAAAGAAAGAAGCTACAATTAGAAAAGAACTGAACAAAATTGAGAAGCAAAAATCAAGAATTGGTCCCTCAAAAGAATAAACTGGCTAGATCAACAGAAAAAAAAAAAAAAAGAAAAAAAAGAAAAAAAAAGAAGAAGAAAGTGAAGATCCAAATAAGTGCAATTAGAAATGACAAAGTTTACATTAAAAATGATTGCGCAGAAGAACAAAAAGATCCTCAGACACTGTTATAAACAACTCTATTCACACAAATCAGAAAAATCTAGTGGAAATGGATAAATCCCTGGAAACATACAACCTTCCAAGTTTGAACAAGGAAGAATGTAAAAACCTGAAAAAATTAATAACAAGCTTTGAAATTGAATAAGTAGTGAAAAACCTACCAAACAAAAAATGTACTGGACAAGATAGATTCACAGCCAAATTCTACCAGAGGTACAAGGAAGAACTGATACCAATCTTACTGAAACTATTCCAAAAAAATCAAGAAGGGACTCCTCCCTAACTCATTATCTGAAGCCAGCAACAGTCTGATATCAAAATCTGAGACACCACTAAAGAGATATTGAATCTTCAGCCAATATTCCTGATGAACACTGACACAAAAATCTTTAGTAAAATACTAGCAAACCAAATCTAGCAGCACATCAGAAAGTTAATACAAGAGTAAGTAGGCTTTATTCCTGAGATGCAAGGCTGGACCATCAATATATGCAAATCATTATAAACACATAAACAGAACTCAAAGCAAAAAACATATGATCATCTCAACAGATGTAGAAAAAGCTTTTGATAAAATCCAGAATCCCTCTGTGATAAAAATCCTCAACAGACTAGGCATCAAAGGAACATACCTCAAAATAACAAGAGCCATCTATGACAAATACAGAGCCAACTTCATCCTGAAGAAACAAAAGCTGGAACTGTTCTCCTTGAGAACTGGAACAAGATAAGGATGTCCACTCGCACCACTTCTATTCAAAATATTACTGGATGTCCTAGGCAGAGACATCAGGGAAAGAGAAAAAAAATAAACAGCATTCACGTAGGGAAAGAAGTCAAATTATTTTTCTTTGCTGACAATATAATTCTATACCTAAAAAACCCTAAACACTTGGATAAAAATCTCTTAGAACTGAAAAACAACTTCAGTAAAATTTCAAAATACAAAATGAATGTACGAAAATTAGTAGCACTTCAATACACCAATACCATTCAAGGTGAGAGTCAAATCAAGAAAACCTCATTTACAATAGCTGCAAATAATTGAAATACCTAGAGATACAGATAACCAAGGAAGTGCAACATCTGTACAAGAACTAAAATACTCTGCTGAATGAAATTAGAGGTGACACAAGTAAATGGAAAAACATTCCATGCTCTTGAATTGGAAAATGCAATATCATTTAAATGGCTGTACTGCCCAAAACATTTTATAGATCATATTAAATTACTAATGCCATTTTTCACAGAATTAGCAAAAAAAATTCTATAATTCATATAGAATTTTTTTACAGTCCAAATCACCAAAGCAAGGAATCCTAGGCAAACAACAACAACAACAACAACAAAAACTGTCAAAGCCAGAGGCATGACACTAATCATACTACTTGACTTCAGATTATACTATAAGGCTACAGTAATCAAAATGGCATGGTACTGATACAGAAACAGACACATAGACCAATGGAACATAATAGAGAACCCAGAAATAAATCCATGAACCTACAGACGTCTGATCTTTGACAAAGTCAACAAAAGCAAACAACAAGGAAAAGACTTCCTATTAAATAAATGATGCTGGGATAACTGGTTAGACATAAGCAGAAGAATGAAACTGGACCCCTACCTTTTACCATATAAAAAATTAACTGAAGATGGATTGTAGATGAAAATGAAAAAAATCTCAAACTGTAAAAATCCTAGTAGAAATCCCAGGTAATTGACACTGGCCTTGACAAAGAATTTTTGGCTAAGTTTCCAAAAACAATTGCTACAGAGACAAAAATTCACAAGTAGTATTTAATTAAACAAAGGAGCTTATCCACAGCAAAAGTAGCTGTCAATAGAAGGAACAGACAATCTACAGATGAGAGAAAATATTCACAAACTATGCACCCAACAAAGACCTAATATCAGAATCTATAAAGAAACTTAAACAAATCAATATGCAAATCAAATAACCCCATTAAAAAATGGCAAAGGACATGAACAGACAATTCTCAAAAAAATGGCATTCAAGTGGCCAATGAACATATGAAAAAACGCTCATTATCACTGTTCATCAGAGAAATGTAAATCAAAATCATAATGAGATACCATATTACACTAGAGAGAATGGCTATTAGTAAAAAGTCAAAAAATAACAGACACTGGTGAGGCTGTGGATAAAAGGAAATACACACTGTTGGTGGGAATGTAAATCAGTTCAGCCACTGTGGAAAGCAGTTTTGCAATTTCTCAGAGAACTTAAAACAGAGTTACCATTCAACCCAGTAATCCTGTTACTGGGTATATCCCCACGTGTGTGTATACGGCTAGCACCATTTATCAGAATACAAATGGTGCTGGGAAACTGGTGCTAGGATTTTCCCAAAAGTACATAAATAATTCTGTCAAAAAGATACCTGCATTCATATATTCATCACTTTGCTACTCACAACGGCAAAGACATGGAATCAACTTAGGTAACCATCAATGGTGAATCAAATAAAGAAAATGTGATATATATGCACCGTGGAATACTACACAGCCTTGAAAAAGAATAAAATCATGTCCTTTGCAGCAACATGGTTACAGCTGGAGACCATAATCCTAAGATAACTAATACAGGAACAGCAAACCAGATACCATATATTTTTACTTCTAAAGGAAAGCTAAACATTGGGTACTTGTGGACATAAAGATGGGAACAATATTACTGTGAACTACTAAAGGGGGAAGGGAGGGAGGGGACTGTAGTTTGAAAAACTACCTATTAGGTAGTATGCTCAATACCTGGATGATGGGACCCAGACCTTAAACCTCAGCACCACACAATAAACCCAGGTAACAAACCTGCCTGTGTAACCCCTGTATATAAAATAGAAGTTGAAATTATTTTTAAAAGATGACATGCAACAACAGCAGCAATCACAAAATATTAAAACACAAAATATAGACTTAAGACAGCTTATCAAAGCACAATCAAAATATAATATAAACTTGAAGCAGACAAAACAAGCAATGAGAAATGAGACTGAAAAATAAAATTGAATAAAGAATAATTTAAAACCAAAGGGATGCTTTGAAATTCTGTACATTTTTCATGAATGGGCCACAAATTTGGCACTGATATATTTAGTGATCATTTCCCCTGTTCTTTAGTGTTATTCTACTATAATTTCAAAATGTTATATTTGTTAGGTTAAGATATTTGTTTGTAGAAACCCCAGAATAACACATTTCCAATTGCTTATTTGAAGGAAGCAAACAGGTATAAGAAAAGGTAGACCCAGAGGTCTTTGACCAAATCTGAAAGATGGATTGACTCATTTGAGAAAAGTGATGGGATTCAGTAAAGTACTGTGCTTCATGGCCTTCTTAGTGTAGGTAAATTTACAAAGAAGGCATTAAAAGATGAACTGAAACCACAGACACAATCCAGGGAAGTATCAAACAAAGCATAGAAAAATGTGAACTTGCTAAAGACTACAGAAATTACTTAAAACATTGTTTTTGTCCCCAGTTCCAGGGATAACTTTCAATTTCAGGCTATGTGCTTATGAATTGATTTTCAATTATAACACCTGCCATATAGAGTTTAGGTACTTTATTAGCAGAATACAATAAAAGTTAAAATCTATTATTTAAAACAATGTGTACCATATTCAAATTAGAATACACCATTTGTCATAGACGATGTAGCCATTTATATGAGTATCTTCAACTTAGTTACCTCATGTATTTTATATGCAGATAAGTCTTTGTAATACATTTTACCCAATACTGCATAAAATTAAATCACATTTTCTAGTGAGTTTTTAATATTTCAGCAGTACCTAATAAGTCATAAATTAAAACAAAAATTGAGCAGTTATTAAATCCACCTTTATTTCTTGAGTAAAAATATTATTTATTAACCCAAAGTAAAATGTTGCATAAGTTAGCATTTCTACTTTAAAATGATTTTTAAAATCTTCACTATTTGACCATGTGTTTCTTCTTTGATGTGAGTATATCAAAACTCTTTTTAAAAATGTGAATATTTGGCCGGGCGCGGTGGCTCAAGCCTGTAATCCCAGCACTTTGGGAGGCCGAGACGGGCGGATCACAAGGTCAGGAGATCGAGACCATCCTGGCTAACCCAGTGAAACCCCGTCTGTACTAAAAAATAGAAAAAACTAGCCGGGTGAGGTGGCGGGCGCCTGTAGTCCCAGCTACTCGGGAGGCTGAGGCAGGAGAATGGCATAAACCCGGGAGGCGGAGCTTGCAGTGAGCTGAGATCTGGCCACTGCACTCCAGCCTGGGTGACAGATCGAGACTCCGTCTCAAAAAATAAATAAATAAATAAATAAAAATAAAATAAAATAAAAACTGTGAATATTTTAAGAAACTATCAAATTGTTATATTTCACCTAACATTCCACATAAAGACAAAAGTTTAAGAAAAAGTTTTTTTGGCAGTAGACTAATAATTTCATTGAATTTCACATTTACCAGTTCATCAATTTTTTTCTCTGAATCAGAAATTTCGCCCCAATCTCAAAAACAATAGCCCTAAGTTGGAACACCTTTGATAGTGGAACGTTAGAATCTCTAATATTTACAGGTGCATTGATTATTTTACAGGCTTGTCTTGGAGATATCACAGGTTTTGTTTCAGACCACTGCCTAAAGCTAACATTGCAATAAAGTGAGTCACACCACAAATTGTTTGGTTTCCAAGTGCATATGAAAGTTATGTTCATACTATAGTATGTTACGTGTGTGATAGCATTATATTTTAAAACAAAGTATACACCTTAAATAAAAAATACTATTTAAAAATGATAAAGATCATCTGAGCCTTCAGTGAGTCATAATCTTTCTGCTGGTGGAAGGTCTTGCCTTGATGTAGACAGTCACTGACTGATTAGGGTGGTGATTGCTGAACATCGGGGTAGCAGTGGCAATTTCTTAAAATAAAACAATGAAGTTTGCTGTGACCACCTCCTTTCACAAAAGATTTAACTGTAGTATGTGATGTTTTTTAGTAACATTTTACGCACAGTAGAACTTCAAAAGAGGAGTTAATCCTCTCAAATCCTGCCACTGCTTTGCTGAGAAATTTTATGTAATCTAAAATCTTTGTTGTCATATCAACAATGTTCATAGAATCTTCACTAGGAGTAGATTCCATCTCATGAAACCACTTTCTTTGCTCACCTAGAAGAGGCAATTCCTAATCTGTCCAAATTTTATCAAGAGATTACAGCAATTTGATTACATCTTCAGGCTCCATTTCTAATTCTAATTCTCTTACTATTTCCACCATATCTACAGTGACTTCTTCTACTGAAGTCTTGAATGCCTCAAAGTTCCCCATGAATGTTGGAATCAACTTCTTTTTAAAGTTCCTGTTAATGTTGATGTTTCTGCTTCCTACAATAAGTCAAAAATATTCTTAATGACATTTAGAATGATGAATCCTTTCCATATTTTCAATTTACTTTGCCCAGATCCATTAGAGGAATCACTATCTATGGTAGTAGTCTAGAATTTATTCCTTCTGGTGGGTTCTGGAGTGTGTTCCTTCAGATGTTCAGATGTGTCTGGAGTTTCTTCCTTCTGGTGGGTTCACGGTCTCACTGGCTTCAGGAGAGAGGCCGCAGACCTTCGCAGTGAGTATTATCCCTCTTAAAGGTGGTGCATCCTGAGTTGTTTGTTCCTCCTGCTGGGTTTGTGGTCTCGCTGACTTCGGGAATAAAGCCACCAACCTTGGCAGTGAGTGTTACAGCTCATAAAGGTAGTACAGACCCAAAGAGTGAGCAGCACAAAGATTTATTGTGAACAGCAAAACAACAAAATTTCCATAAGGTGGAAGTGTACCCAGCAGGTTGCAGGTGCTGGCTCGGGTAGCCAGCTTTTATTCCCTTATTTGGTCCCACCCATGTCCTGCTGATTGGTCCATTTTACAGAGCACTGATTGGTCCATTTTACCGAGTGCTGATTGGTCTGTTTTTACAGATTGCTGATTGGTGCGTTTACAAACCTTTAGCTAGACACAGAGCACTGTTTGGTGCATTTTTACAGAGTGCTGATTGGTGCATTTACAATCCTTTACCTAGATATAAAAGTTCTCCAAGTCCTAGCCTGACCCAGAAGCCCAGCTGGCTTTACCTCTCAGTAGCAAGGCTGTTATGAAATGGATTTTTTAAAATAATAAGTCAAAATTACTTCTTGATCTATGAGCTGCAGAATGGATGTCATGTTAGCAGACATAAAAACAGCATTCATCTCCTTGTAGATCTCCATCAGAGCTCTTGGGTGATGAAGTACATTGTCAATTAGAAGAAATATTTTGGAGAATTTTTTTTTTTTTTTTCCTGAGAGAAAGATCTCAACAGTGAGCTTAAAATATTAGAGAAATCTACTGGAAACACTTATCCTCTAGACTTTATTGTTCCATTTCTAAAGCACAGACAGAGTAGACTTGACCAATTATTAAGCACCCTAGGATTTTCAGAATGGTAAATGAGCATTGGCTTCAAGTTAAAGTCGCCCAATGCATGAGCCCCTAACAAATGAATCAGCCTGTCCTTTAAAGCTTTGAAGCCAGACATTGGTTTCCCCTCTCTCACCATGAAAGTCCTGGATGGCATCTTCTTACAATGACAGGTTGTCTTGTTTACACTGAAAAATCTGTTTAGTGTAGCCACTTTCATCAATGATCTTAGCTACATCTTCTGGATAACTTGCTGTAACTTCTACATGAGCACTTCCTGTTTCACTTTGCACTTTTATGTTATAGGAGCAACTTCTTTCCTTAAACCTCATGAGGCAACCTCTGCTAGGTTCTACCTTTTTTCTGCAGCTTCCTCACCTCTCTCAGTTTTCACAGAATTGATGAGAATAAGGGCCTTGCTCTGGATTAGGCTTTGGCTAAATGGAATATAGTGGCAGGCTTGATCTATCCAGAATACTAAAATTTTCACCATATCAACAATAAGACTATTTGACTTTTTATTATTTGTGTGTTCACTGGAGAAGCACTTTTAATTTCCTTTCAGAACTTTTGCTTTGCTTTCACAGTCTGGCTAACCGTTTGACACAAGAGGCTTTGCTTTCAGCCTACCTCAACTTTTGACATGTCTTTCTCACTGTTTTATTATTTCTAGCTTTTGATGTAAGTGAGAGATATGCAACTTTTTCATTTGAACGCTTAGAGGCCACTGCAGTGTTATTAATTGGCCTAATGACAACATTATTGTGTCTCAGGGAATACAGAAGCTCAAGGGGAGGCAGAGAGATAAGGGAACGGCCTGTGAGTGGAGCAGCCAGAACACACCAGTTTATAGATTCAGTTTGCCGTCTTATACGGGGGCAGTTCATGGCATCCCAAGACAATTACAATAGTATCATCAAAGATCACTTATCACAGATAAACATAACAGATCTAATAATAATGTATTATAGATCTAATAATAATTTAAGATATTGAGAGGATTTCCAAAACATGACACAGAGACAGAAAGTGAGCAAATGCTGTCAGGAAAATAGCACCCATAGACTTGCTTGATGCAGAGTTGGCACAAACCTTCAATTTGTAAAAACTTCAATATCTGTGAAACAAACTAAAGCAAAGCACAACAAAAACAAGATGCCTGTATTGATTTATTTTATAAGTAGATATTTATTATAATTATTGGAATGTGATAGATGCTGGACTTACTGGAGCGAATAACAAATGCTCAATTTCATGCCCAAGAGATCCTTTATTCATAACAGGACATTATTGGCTGCAGGCCTACTTTGGAATGCTAACCTCCAGTGCCTCAGAATTTGACTGCATTTAGAGATGGAGTGTTTAAAGAGGTAATTAAGTTAAAATGACTTTATTAAGGTGGACCCTAATCCAATATGACTGGTGTCCTTTAAAAGGAGAGGAAATTTGTACACAGCCAGATAGAGAAATGATAATGGGAGAAGACAGCCATCTATGAGTCAAGAAGAGAGGTCCCAGAAGAAACCAACCCTCCTAACTCCTTGATCTAGAACTTCTGGCCTCCAAAACGATGAGAAATTGAATTTCTATTGTTTAAGCCACCCCTTCTCTTGAATCTTAGTAAAGCAGCCTTAGAAAACTAATACAAGTATATAGAATGTAATATTTGCTGTGCTAGGTAAAACACAGTGTGTCATAAGCTGAACAAAAAGGGACACTTAACTTGGACATAGAGGCAGCTTCATGAACACGCAGACGTCGCAGTCAAATAAAGCTTTGTGTTTAGATGGGTCCTGGGATTGGTGTGACGCATTGCAGTCACCAACTTAAATTTTCTTTCTTTCTTTTTTTTTTTTTTTTCCTTTTTAACCAAGGAGGCTCACATTTTTATTTTGCACTGGGTTGCACAAACTATATAGCTGGCCCTGTTTGAACTGTGGGCTTACAGGATACATCCTTGAGAAACTTAAAGGATGAGTAGATTAGTAGAACTAATGTGCTCAGCACATTGATCATACATGTGAGTCCTTAATTGTGAATTGTGTGTGTATGTGTGCATGTGTATATGTGTGTGTGCATGTGTGTGTGTTGGAGGGAGAAGGAAATATTAAGTTAAATGAATACAAATACAGTAATTTAAATTCCATTTCAAACATAATCCTAGATATAGTGACAAGAAATTGATTTTCAGCACCATATTTTTCTTTCAATTTAAGATTGGGCACATACAATTAAAACTGAGGAACAATTGTCCATCCAGCAAATTTTAGTGATGTAAAATGTATGAGGCTGTTGTTGGAATTAAATGACTTACCACATGCAAGGTATTGCGTGCATCATAGCCTTTATACTCTTTATTTACTGTCCCTTTTATTTAGTGATTTTCATAATTGTGAAAATTTTATTGCGCTCTCAAATTTTAGCTTCTTACTAGAAAAAATATTTTTAGAGCATAAAGATTTAAGAAATCCTTAGCCCCTTTCCTCATTTTTCAGGGTTGGTCAATCAATCCTGGTTTATATACATATCGTTAATAGAGCTTTTAGAAACAGAGGACAGAGAAAATGCATGTGAGGTGATTGTCAAAGAAATAATACACTTTCCAAATTGTGGCTCCTTAGATTGCAAGGGTTTACTGATTTTCTTATCAAAAATATGGAATATCATTTTTGAAGTCTGAGGACAAAATTAATTTTAAAAATTCTGAAAGATGAGACCAATGGAGATACGAGGAATTTTACTACAAAATCATGAAAGCAGAGATCTGACTGGTGAGTACTGAAGAATGTAGCAGTGTATGCATTATTATGCCCCCAAATATTTTTTCCAAACTAACTTTCAGGCCTCAGTTAGTATGGATTTACAATACAAAATTACATGACTATTCCCACATTTCGGTCATTTGGGCTGTATGTATTTTACACCATTTATCACACCATATTAAAATTGACTGTAACACCTCGTTTTATTGCTAGGTAGAGAACTTCTAAAGTGTAAGATTTATATATTTCATTTCTGTTTCCTGAGCACTTAGTTCAGTGTCTAGCAAATAATGACTAAGCAATGAATAGATTTTGAATAAATGGAAGACTAATGGGCATTTAGATGGTTCTGTGGCATTATAATTAAACGATGGCAATCTAGAAAAAAAAAAACATGAAAGATACAACTCAAGGAGCCGTATATTTTTAAAGGAAAATTCATATTTAAAATGAAAATAAAATAAACATCTCAAACAAAACATGATTTTGAATAGTGTTTTAGAAGACACTATTAACTACTAGATATGTATCATTTGAAGTATGTTTGAAAGGGCAGAAATTTTTAAAAATCGCTATTAATCAGGTGTTTTCAATCAAATGATTCTACTTACAAACTATACAATTAAAATCTGTGTATATTAAGTAAGTACAGAAATGCTTCCTGCTGGTTACTAAACTGCTTTGTTAAATTAGTGTATTTCTTTTCTCTGAAACAATTTTATAAAACTCAGTTTAGAAAAACATGTAAAATAACTTCAAAAACGTGTTACTTGGAGGAAAAAAAGAATGAGACTAATTCAAAAACTAAATTCAAATGGTTTTTTTAAGATGAATAATTCCCTTGGAAAATAGAGTTTATACAATCTGATTATAGTAGAGAGGTAAGAATTTTAGAAAGAAACATAAGAAATATTATGCAAAATACATGCTCACAGATTATTATATAAATAATAAGGTAATGTAAGACAATTTCCAATTCTTGAGAGATACGAATCTCCAGATCGAAAAGGCTCACTGTGGCTGCAAGCGGTGGCTCACCTGTAATCCCAGCACTTTGGGAGGCCGAGGAGGGCAGATCATGAGGTCAGGAGATCGACACCAGCCTGACCAACATGATGAAACTCCATCTCTACTAAAAATACAAAAATTCATTGGGCATGGTGGCAGGCACCTGTAATCCAAGCTACTCAGGAGGTTGAGGCAGAAGAATCTCTCGAACCCGGGAGGCAGAGGTTGCAGTGAACCGAGATCGAACCACTGCCCTCCAGTCTGGGTGACAGAGCAGACCCCACCCCAAAAAAAAAAAAAAAAAAAAAAAAAAAAAGGTTCACTGCATGCCAGCACAATGGACCTTAATAAAATCCACAGTTAGGTGCCACTGAAGGTGGTGCAATCTCTGATATATATTTGAATATAGATAGATATGCACACATAGAATAATAGATTACTGATGGATGGATAGGTAGATGTAGTATAGGTTTATAAATATATCATATTTTATTTTATTTATTTATTATTTGTTTGTTAATTTATTTATTTTTGAGACAGGGTCTGACTCTGTCACCCAGGCTGGAGTGCAGTGGCATGATCTCGGCTCACTGCACCCTCTTCCTCTTCCTCAAGCCATCCTCCTCCTGGGCTCAGGCCATCCTCCCAAGTAGCTGGAACTAAAGACACATGCCACAATACCCAATTGATTTATGTTTTTTTTTTTTGTAGAGATGGGGCTTCACCATGTTGCCCAGGCTGGTCTTGAACTCCTGAGCTCAAGCAATCCACCCACCTTGGTCTCCCAAATTTAATATATATTTTTAAATATTATGTATGCATATACATATGTATATAATATATATTTATTTAAATATATATCTCCAAAAGTGTAAAAGTGCTGACATGATACCACAGTAATCTTGAACACTTTTTTTTACTGTATGAATGGCAAGTCATATTTTTTTTAATTAAGTACTCATGTGTGACTAAGTGTAAGCAAGTAATTGCTTATCAATAGCATATACATTCAGAATCAGGGATGATGGTGATGTCAAAAAAAACACAGTTTGCCCTAATGAGCAGCTGAGATGACTGACACCTTTGCCTTCTGATGGCTCAATGTATACAAACTTTGTTTAATGCACAGAATTATTTATTTTATTTTATTTTATTTTATTTTATTTTATTTTTAGACAGAGTCTTGCTCTGTCTCCCAGGCTGGAATTCAGTGGCTCAATCTTGACTCACTGCAATCTCCGCCTCCTGGGCTCAAGCAATTCTCCTGCCTTAGCCTCCCAAGTAACTGGGATTACAGGTACTTGCCATCATACCTGGCTAATTTTTTTTTTTTTTTTTTTTTTTAGTATAGACAGGGTTTCACCATGTTGTCCAGGCTGGTCTTGAACTCCTGACCTCAAGTGATCCACCTGCTTCGGCCTCCCAAAGTGCTGTGATTACAGGCATGAGCCACCACATCTGGCCTAAGACACATAATTATTAATAATATTATATACAATTACCTTTAGGCTATATGTATAAGAGAAATATAAAGCATATTTTTTTTTGTTTAGAGTGGGGTCTGATGCCCAACATATTTCATGTATATGCAAATATTTCAAAAATCCAAAATAACTCAAAATTCAAAACATTTCTGGTCCCAAGTATTTTAGATAAGGGCTACTCAATATGTGTTATAACATGTTATACATTATCTGAACCTGACATAGGATGCAGTGGTACTCAAACACCTAATAATAGAAAACACCTGGGAAACACATTAATATATTTATCATTTTGGTTCTATTTGAGGCCTACTGAATCAGAATCTCAAGAAATAAGCATAGAAATCTGTATTACAGATACGTTTTTGAACCTATTTACAATAGAAGGTTTTAAACACTTTTGGGCATGGACAATAAAGGATTATTTATGAAAGACTACTATGACAATAATGAGTAACATGTATTAGCCATGAAAGAAACTGATGATAGCAATATATGCTGTTTTGGCATTATTCTAGAAAATATTTAATGATTCCTTTAAATGGAGGGACTGTAACTACGGAGAGGTGAATCAGGGCAAATAGAACATAAAGAGAATCATCAAGATATAACGATGGAAACCAAATCATTTATAATATTTCCCAAAGTAATCTTTGTATTGACCATTAATTATTTTCTGAGGTATTCCCTGAGTAAGACACAATTATGTATAAGGTCTGAACACTTGTTGATGTTCTTAAATGATCACTGATACAGGTTCATCAATTTGAACTGGGATTAGCATATTTTTTACCTGCAAATGTCTAGACACTTGGGTGATATAAAATATAATTTTCAGGGAAATATAGCTTTTGAAAATTTATTGTCAATATATCAATTCAGTACATTGCTAGTGTAGGAGACCACAACACACCACCCCGAAATATGCCTCTTTTGCATGAAGATTGTTTTGAGCTGAAAAGAATTAAGAAAAAACAGATGCAAGAAAGCTCTCTGACCTTCATTTGCCTAATATCAAGACATAAACTCACACAGACAAAAGGTATTACTAGCCTACCTCCTACAAGGAAGAAAAAGGTTAACCACTCAAGGCAACTTTAGACCCCCATGGGCCTGAAGATGACACCAGAGGAATCTACATTAACAAGGTTCACTAACAAACCTTTATCTGCCATTTAGCTGTCACAATCTGTTGCCCCCAGAGAGATTCACAGTCCTTTTTCTTTGTCATGTCACTTCTCTAAAAATTTACTGTTCTTTTTTTTGCTCCAATTTAGAACTCGTAAGGGGTAAAGAATTATTTTTTCTCCCCTATACTGTTACTTCAATTCAACACCTACAACAATAAAACAGAAGATGTAAAGCACTATGCTAATCATTAAAGATCCACTAAGTAAATAACAATCTCTGGTCTCCAGGAAAGTATATAGTTTTAGAAATACCTATTATTTTTGATTACTTATTTTGCAAAGATAGAATAAAACCTAATTAAAGAGGGCCTTGAATTCTGGCTCAGAAGTTTGTACCTAATTTAGCAGACAATGAAGAGCATTAACGCACAATGAGCAAGGAAGAAAGGTCT
Organism: Theropithecus gelada; assembly: GCF_003255815.1. Classification (NCBI taxonomy): domain Eukaryota; kingdom Metazoa; phylum Chordata; class Mammalia; order Primates; family Cercopithecidae; genus Theropithecus; species Theropithecus gelada. Next base: position 90,637,707 of record NC_037682.1, on the reverse strand, counting down.
ACAATTCTCTTTTGGAAGCTCAATGTGATAAAACAAAATTGGGCAGAGAAGGAATAGGAGTTGCAGCTGGGTGCGGTGGCTCATGCCTGTAATCCCAGCACTTTGGGTGGCCAAGGCAGGTGGATCACGAGGTCAAGAGCTTGAGACCATCCTGGCCAACATGGTGAAACCCCGTTTCTATTAAAAACACAAAAATTAGCCAGGCGTGGTGGCACACACCTGTAGTCCCAGCTACTGGGAAGGCTGAGGCAGGAGAATCGCCTGAACCTGGGAGGCAGAGGTTGCAGTGAGGTGAGATCACAACACTGCACTCCAGCCTGGGTGATAGAGTGAGACTCCATCTCAAAAAAAAAAAAAAAAAAAAAAAGAAGAAATCATAATAAAATCAGTGATAATCAGGTGTCTCAGATCAGCATAGTGATAACTGGAAGAAAACAGAAGATAGGTATGAATTTAAAACATGTTTCAGTTATAAAATGTGCATGACTGACACATGGTTGAGTTTGGTATGCAAGTGTAAAGGAACAGTCAAAATGTAAATTAACATAAATCCAGAGATTAACAGAAAAGAGGTAAATGGTTTTATTGTGTCTGTTTTACATTCACAGGCAGATTAACCATGAAACTACTGAAACTTAAGCTTCAGAAATACCGAAAAAAGGGGCTTCTTTTGATGTCTTATGAAAGGACTTAGAAATTTGTTCCCCAAACCATATGTTTTTGTAAAATTTTTAAAAGTGAGATATTTTAATCATACTCAGTTAAGACTGCTGCTTCTTTCCATTCTGACTTTCATCTCATCAAACATGTTGGGTAACATCAAGTGGCTGCAGGCATTTTTATGATCTAGCTATGGGGAAGTTCGCTTGCTGAAATATTTAATTTAAATTGTATAGAATATATTCTCTTGCTTTGCTGTCAGTTTCCTGTATATGTATAATTAAGTTATTCCTACTCATCTTGGTATTAGAATGGCTTCCAGGATTACATGTACTTCCCACTTGGCTGATTCAATCAGCATCAAGATGGAGAAATGCAAAGTCAGATGTATGATTCAAACATACTCTTTGGAATTTGTGGGGGATAAAAGAATAAAGTATTTGAAACGCATGGCCCTGGAAGACAGTCTATGGAAATACTGTCTGTCTTCAGATGTGTAAAATTGTAAGCAGTAGAGTTAATATTAATTGATGATATGAAAATGGAAATTTCCACCTTTGATAAATATACTTGATCATGTAGCATATCCAGTTATAAAAAGTACTAAATATTTATTTGTTCTTAATAGAAGTGCATTATTTATTAAGCTTGTTGATAAGCCATTTTAAGTGCAATTTGGAAAGATGTTTTGGAGCATTTCAATAAAACGACTGAGAAATTACTGATGTCTGATTTGGACATAAGAGGGAAACTTTCAAAAATAACTCTATTAGATAATGTATTAAGCAGTTAAATGCTCATTAAATAATTAATTAAATCACAGAAAATTCAGATTAATATGATTATGAAATAAGGACTACAAATAAGTAGAAACAAGCAATAAATATTTTGATATCTATACATAAATTTTAACCAAAATAATAGATACTATCAATCCAGTAACTCAGGTGATCCGCCCTCCTCAGCCTCCCAAAGTGCTGGAACTAATCCCAACACTTTGGGAGGCTGAGGTGGGAGGATCATGAGGTCAGGAGTTTGAGACCAGCCTGGCCAATATTGTGAAACCCCATCTCTACTAACAATGCAAAAATTAACCGGGCATGGTGGTGCATGCCTGTAGTCCCACCTACTGGGGAGGCTGAGGCAGAAAAATCGCTTGAGCCAAGGAGATGGAGGTTGCAGTGAGCCAAGATCGTGTGACTGAACTCCAGCCTAGGTGACAGAGCGAGACTCCATCTCCAAAAAAAAAAAAAAAAAAAAAACAGAGAGCAAGATATATGTTTCAAGAAAATCAAGAGAGTTAAGCCAAATGTGTAAACTACTTGGATATTTTTGGGGATTAATACCTGATAGTATGCATACTCTATGAATCTTTAAAACACGTCTTTAAGAATAACCTACATTACATTCACTTATCATAAGTACATAAAACTATTACATTTACATGCACACAATCACCGTCAATGTCAAGATACATAATACATCCAGTTTGCACAGTTACTCCTTAACTCCCAGATATAATCACTATTTTAACTTCCACCAAAAATTAATTGTGCTTGTTGTTTTAAACTAGCCTTTTGTTACCAGTTCCTTGAAGGATAAACTTCCATGTTTGTTTCACTACTGGTTTCCCAGAATCTCAATAACTGTTGGTTGGGTTAAAATATTAATGAAACGCCGGGCGCGGTGGCTCAAGCCTGTAATCCCAGCACTTTGGGAGGCCGAGGCGGGTGGATCACGAGGTCGGGAGATCGAGACTATCCTGGCTAACATGGTGAAACCCCGTCTCTACTAAAAATACAAAAAACTAGCCGGGCGAGGTGGCGGGCGCCTGTAGTCTCAGCTACTTGGGAGGCTGAGGCGGGAGAATGGCGTGAACCCGGGAGGCGGAGCTTGCAGTGAGCCGAGATCACGCCACTGCACTCCAGCCTGGGAGACACAGCGAGACCCCGTCTCAAAAAAACAAAACAAAACAAAACAAAAAACAAACAAAACAAAACAAAACAAAAATATTAATGAAACATTTTTCCCACTTAACAGTTAATTGGGTCTTGCTTTAAAAACAACAACAAACTATGTACTAACATAGACTACTTGTCTCTAGTTTGAATGTGCTTGTGTCTATGTCTGTTTGGTATTTGCGTGTGTGTGTGTTATAAACCTGTGAATGTGTGTTTGTGTGCGTGTGTTTACATGTGTGAACTGGTACCCTGATACGTAAATTTTCTCAAGTTGAAAGTCTAATGAAAGCAGAAAAAATGTACTATATCTAATTGGCCTAGTTTATCTCTTCATTATAACCCTTTAGTAGAATAGGTATAAAATTATTAACTTAATTCTTTCAGATCAATTCAGAAAGTCTTTTTGGAAGACATAAGTGTATAGGTATATTGGGAAGTGTGAGAGCATTAGAAATAGTTTTAAAGGGAGAGAAGTGAACATCCAAACTGGATGAAAGGAACATCCCCAATACAAGCACTGGAAGAAGCAGATTATACAGTGTAAGCATATATTCAGGTGTGTGGGTAGGTGACGGGGAAGGGAGGGAAAAGACAAAAAAGGAAAAAACAAAATTAAGGTAAAGGGCAAATAAGTATGCTTAGCCCAATATGAATTAGAATGAATGGCTAATGAAACCTGAATTCAGTGGAAAGTCATAACCAAATAATGGAGGTCTTTTATTATTGGGTAAGAGCCTTCCTTTTATACAGTTGGTAAAAAGATAACCTATATGTTTTTGACCTGTATTTGTTTTGTTAGCGGATCCTAATTTGTGATGCTTTAAACAAATACTTCCTAAGTGCCTTCCTCTGCCATGCCCCTTTTGTTGTTCTTTTGCTTTTATGTTTGCTTTTGTGCTTGATATCAAATAAACACTGTCAACACAATTCATTACTCCAAGATACAAAGTAGCATTATCATTTTTATTTTATGTTTCCCTGAAACATCTGAATTATTGCATTTTGCTTTTGGATCCCAGTGTCTGACTGCAATCAAAGCAGTCGTCTGAACTAATTCCATGTTGGAAGTGTTTTTCTTGTTTTCTCACTGAGCCAATAGTTCTCCCTGCTACCTTAGGGCTTAACATAAATGATGAGAGCAGGAGGCTGCTAAAACGTAGATGTTCCTCAGTTAATAAACAACAGCATTTAATTTTATCTTTGTAAACTAAAAAGACAGTACACAGCAATATCTCTTTCTCTATGTTCCAAAACAAGAATCTCCATTTATCAGGGGCACTTTCTGGAGCTGGCTGTCCGATTAACCTTTAATAAAGGGGGTGACATGATGTTTTCATCAAATGATTCTTATTCCAGAAAGATGACTGGCTCAAACTCTAACTCTATAATTTGCTAAATCTGTAACTTGGGCAAATTACTTTACTTCCTAAGTACCTTCCTCTATAAAATGGAGATAATAGTAAAACTGATTCCAAGGGCTGCAGTGATTATTGAGGTATTTCATGTGTCAGTGTTGACAATGTTGCTCTTCTCAAGTAATTTCTGTCAGTTTTCCTTATTTCATTTGGTATTATACTGCTTTCTCTGTCTCCTGAAAGTCTTTTTCTCCTCATTTCATTTCCTTTTATGGGCCATCGATTCTCAGATTACTTAAAATCTATTACAAGAAACCAGTCTTCTGAAAATTTAGATATACCCATCCTACATCATGCAAGCACAGCTCATAAATTGCTGCTTTGCTGTTGATTTTTGCATTCATGCTGCTTGCTAGACAAATCTTTATCTTCTTTAACTTTCTTGGCACACAAAAAAATACTATAGTGTGTTTCGAATCAGAGATCTATGACTTCCTTAGTGTCAATTTGAATAAATTTGCACCCAATGCTGCTGAGACTACTGTTCAGATTATTCACTAAAATGGACAGTTTATCACAGTTAACTTCAAGCAGCCTTAGAGCTATATGAATAATAGCAAAATTTAAGCTTAACTCCAGATATTTAGACCTTGGGCAGACATATTATCCACAAAGTTTATGGAGTGTGCCTTGATGGAGAGGAGAAGCAATTGGTGTCATTATCTAGACTCTTGGGAAGGTTCCAGGAATGCTCCAGAAATGTAATAAATCAACATACTTCTTCAAATTATGCAAATGCTCTTTTTTTTTTCTCAGTTCAAGGGCCTTCATACTTTCGAAGGAGTTTTTTTGAAGACCAGTATTACTTTAATTATTTTAATTCTGAGTTGTCAATATATTGATCATTTGGACTCATAATCTCACTTTTCTTATTACCTCAGTATATTATAAAAATTCAAAGATAATACAGGATTTCTGAATATTTATTTGTAGTGGTTTTATTAAGTTTGCCTCTCACTTTCTAAAAATAAATAATAAGAATGGTAATAGCCAGTTCAGTATGCAGTCATGTGATTCTTGGCAATGGGGATAAATTCTGCAAAATGTGTCATTAGGTAGTGTTGTCATTTTGCAGACATCACAGAGCATGCTTACACAAGCCTAGATGGCATAGCCTACTACACACCTAGGCTATATGGTATAGTCTATTGCTCCTAGGCCACAAACCTGTACAGTATTATTCCTGTTTGGAATATTGGAAGGCAATTATAACACAATGGTAAGTGAGTATCTAAACATATCTATGCAGCAAAGGTCTAGTAAAAATGCAATATTATAATTTTAGGGGACTACCATTGTATATGTGGTCTATCCTTGACCAAAGGGGCACATGACTATTGACAACTTTTTGTTTCATTAAAGGCTATGCTAGGTAACTTATATTAAATGTTTCATTTTATTTAAGTCTTTCGGATCATCTCCATAGTACTTAACTAAGATTAACAGACAATAAGTCCCTTAGAGGTATATGCTGAAATTATTAATACATATGAAGGAGAAGACTTCAATTTTTATTCTAGCTGAACTGCAACTTGTGTGATCATTCTCTTTCACAGAGAGCATACGATTTAAAATTACACAACATGATTTTTTTGTTCTCATCTTCAAAAGGAATGAGCTAGACTATATGTTATTTCCTTTGAACTTAAATTTCTAGTAGATCATATAGGTAATCTAGTAACTTTAAAAGGTAAATACATTTATTGTTGTATAATCAGTTTTTTAGAGGTAAACCTTGATATCAATAATAAAACTCTTCCAGAAAAGTTACTTTTCTTTTGCCTATTTCTGCACCTAGGGAATTGGCAGTTATCTTATTTATTATTTTGTTCCTAGTGTCTCCCACAAGTCTAGTACCTGAAGGTACTTAATAATTATTCTTTGAAGGAATCACTACTCAGCTGACTACATCTTTTTTTAGATGTTCAGTCTCTGCAAATATCTTAAAACAGCTTTCATACCCCGGATTCTCCCTATGAATCATATTTCCACCTTCTAGTTTAAATATACCTGTTTTTTAATCACTATATGTAAGCATGACTTAACAGAAAGCACACTGAAATTAGGCTTTAGTCTAGCTCAGTAAATTAAGTATAACCTAAAGCAACTCTTTAAACATTTCTCAAAATGTTGCTACAACAAAATACCATAAACTGAGTAGCTTATAAACAACAGAAATGTATTTCTCACAGTTCTGGAGTCTGAAAAGTCCAAGATGAAGGCATCAGAAGATTTGGCGCCTGGTGAGAATCATTTTCTGGTTCATAAATGACACCTTCCTGCTGTGTATTCACATGGTGGATGGAGTAAACAAGCTCTCTGGGGCCTATTTTATAAGGGAACTAATCCTATTCATGAAGGCTTCTTTCTCATGGCCTAATCACCTTCCAAATGGCCCCAACTCCTAATGAGATCACATTAGGGGTTAGGATTTCAGTGTATGAACACAGCATTCAGACCACAGTAGCTATAAAATACTTACACTTTACATCTGGTAGCAGATTTACTTCTGACAACAATACTTGAATTGTTTATTGCTATCAGTTTTTAAAATTATTTGATAACTCTCTGAAGTCATTACTCTAAATGAATACTTGGCATTATTCTGTCAAAAATGTGGTGTTGAGACAGGATCTAATAATCTAGGAATTTCTGTACTTAATAGACTACTGTAAATTTCTCACAGGGTCACTTCTATTAATGAACATTAAATATATATACTTTGTCTACTACATTTCTCAGATCTATTAGCCTAGAAATCTGATGAAAAAATAAATTAAAAATATTCTGACATGACATATATTTAAACAAAAGCATCCGCTGATAATGCATTTTGTAATAATTTGCAATCTGGTTGCTCTTTAATTTTGCACCTCAAATTACACTGAGCATCAATATCAAGCTTAACAACCTATAATTATCATTACCATATGCATTCAATTCAAAACCTTGGGACCTTTTTTATTTGATGCCAATCTTTTTTGAACAACTCACATTAACTTAAATTTTATTAATGACTTGGTATGTTACATTTTGGCCTGGAAAACTGCATTAATTTAACATATCTAAGTCACCTTTTACTATTTTGGAACGTGATCCTCTCATTCAAATTTTTCCCATATTTTAAGTTACTATATAGTGAAATTGATACTGTTTAATGATTCAGCTGGATGTATTTTAACACATATAGAGATTCATGTAATGACCACTACAATCACTACAATTAGAATGGAGGAGCTCCATCATCCCAAAGCTCCCTCGTACTATCTCATTTTAGGTACACATTTTCCTAACCCTTACCCTGACATCTGCTGATCTGTGCTCTATCACCAATCACTTCGTTCTTTCAAGATTGCTTTATCAATGAAATCATATGACATGAAACCCTTTAAGACTGGCTTCTTTCATTCAGCAGACAGCCTTTACAGTTCATGTTAAGTTACTGTATGCATCAATAGTGTGTTCCTTTCAATTACTGAGTAGCACTCCATTGCATGTAGGTACCATAATTTGTTGAGTTCCCTTACCCGTTGAAGATATTTCAGCTGTATCCAGTTGTAGGGATTATGAATAGAGCTATAACAAACATTGCTGTAGGTTTTTGTGTGAATATAAATTTGTGTTTCTCTAGAGTAAATACTTAGGAGTGGGATTACTAGGACACATAATGTATAGTTAACTCGATTAGAAATGGTAAAACTGTTTTCTAGAGTGAATACTACTTTGTTTTTGCAGAAGGAATTTGAAAGAGTTCCAATGTCTTCATATACTTGAAACTTCATATTGCTAGCATTTCATATTTTAGCCCATCTAATAAGTATGCAGTGATATCTCATCATGGTTTCAATTTGTATTTTTAATGGCTAATGTCTTTTCATGTTCCTATTTGCTAACCTTGTATCTGTTTTGGTGGCGTGTCCAAGCCTTGTGTCTAATTTGAAACTGGTTGTTTTCTAACAGTTGAGTTTTCAGAATTGTTTATACTCTTGGGATAAAAATAATTTTGTTGCAGATGTGATTTGTCCATGTTTTATCACAAGCCATGGGTTATCTTTTCATAAGTTTAATCCTGTCTTTAACAGAACAAATGTTCTTAATTTTACTGATGTCCAATTTTTTCAATTTATTCTTTCATAGATTGTACTTTAGGAATAGTGTTTAAAAATTATTTGCCTAACACTAGGTCACAAAGATTCTCTTCGAAAAGTTTTATAGTTTTATGGTTTGTATTTAGATATATAAGCCATTGTATTTAATATTTATATAAAAACAAATTGGTTAATAATTTCTAAGTCATGGTTATTTTATTTTGCACAAGGATGTCCAATTGTTATTGGTTAATAATTTCTAAGTCATGGTTCTTTTATTTGCACAAGGATGTCCAATTTTTTTTTTTTTTTTTGAGACAAAGTCTCGCTGTGTCGCCCAGGCTGGAGTGCAGTGGTGCAATCTAGGTTCACTGCAAGCTCCGCCTCCAGGGTTCACGCCATTCTCCTGCCTCGGCCTCCCGAGTAGCTGGGACTACATGTGCCTGCCACCACGCCTGCCTAATTTTTTATATTTTTTATTAGAGATAGGGTTCCACTGTGTTAGCCAGGATGGTCTCAATCTCCTGACCTTGTGATCTGCCTGCCTTGGCCTCCCAAAGTGCTGGGATTACAGGAGTGAGCCACTGTGCCCGGCCAAGGATGTCCAATTTTTTAGGCCAAATGCCTAAAAAAATTATTCTATTTACATTGATGCTTCTGCAACTTTGTCAAAAATAAATTGACCATATTTCTATCAGTCTATTTCTGATCTCAATTATGTTCCACTGATCTATGAATATAGCATTTTGCCAAACCACACTATCTCAATTACTGAAGTTTAATAGTAAGTCTTAAAACCAGAGAGTGGTTCAATTTATGTGTCTTTTTTAAAAGTTTTGAGAATGGAAGTTTCCTTTTCTGCTCTTCAAGCCAAAACTAGAGGGCTCCTCTTAGGGCCCACTCTGTGCCCTACTGTCCATTTTCAGGTATTACTTCCGCCCAGAGTATAATAGAGGAGAGAGGGGAGAGGAAACACATTGCCCATTGGGTGACACATTGATTTCTGGTCTTCATTCTCAATCCACCTATTTTTTTTTTCAAAACATTCAGCTACTTACTCTGTCTTACTGGCAATCAGAACTCTCCTTTAATTTTTCTCTTAAGCAGTTATTTCAGAAGAAAAACTAAGATGTGGTATTTTTATAGAAATAAAGGGTATGTATTCTTTTCCTAAGAGTACATTTTCATAGGGAGGGGTAACAAAATCAAGTGTTTGAAGTGGAGGATATACATGGGAAATAGAGTGGGTATATAGTCAAAACAGTAAGACAGAGACATAAAAGAAAGAGGAAAAAAATGCTAGTCCTATAAGGAGTGAAGAGAACACTGATCCCAAAGCCAGAAAGCCTAGCTTCTTCTATGTTGGGAGAGATTTTAACTAAGCAATCTTTAAGGTTGAAGTTAAACTACTATAATGTAGCTCTAAATTAGCTTGGCTCTCTGGTTAGTATTCACTTATTTTAATATAACTTAAGAGAACTGTCTGTGTTCTCAGGACTATGGAGCTGGAGACTATAATTAACTACTTTAACGGTGTGTAGAGTAGGCATCAGGTTTTAGAGCACTTATTTAATAGGAGCTTGAGCTGAAGTGTGAGAGAACTCATTTCAGGTTAAGTGATTTTTACCAACTGATATTCCTCTCATTCAGTTTTGATTTAAAAAATGCACCTAAAACTAAGGAGTTTCCACACTTTGTGTACTACTAAGAATATATTATTTATATAAAAGACTTTATTCTTATAATAAATTTACTTACTATCATATATATTTGTACATTATATATTTTTTATAAACCTCTTAACACAACATAAATTGTCATATTTGAAGTGTCCTGTAAAAGTAATGATCTAAAACTGTTAAAGCATAACTTGAGTCTCTGATTCAGAAAGAATATATCTTTTTTTCTTTTGGGGGATATTAAACTTATGGCTAACAAACTTTGGGAACTTCCCCAAGCCGCCCCATAACACCATAAGAGAACCATCAAATTTTCCAAATCTGCAATAAATTAGGTAAGCCTTTTTTTAGAACAGGAAGACAAATCATGGTGGAACCAAAATTATTTAAATTGGGTTGATAGCTTTTCAATTTACACAAAGTTTTTAGCCTGCTGTTATCTTTGCTTTTACCAATTTAAGTACCTTAACTCCAAGGCTGGTTTTAAATTGAACGTTTAAATTAATGCATTGTCAATTTGTTGTTATAGTAAAGGAAAAAATTAAGTTAGAAACATGGATGTAGAGAAATAATGATACACACTCAATTTGCTATTTTAATCCAAATATACTCTGCCATTATCCATGTTGCCATTACCCATGTAAACCTAATGACATCTGAAGCAGTATTGGCAAAGCCCATTAACAATATGTTCTTTTTTAAAGCTAGAGTAAATTGTTGTTCAAAAACAAACGATGTTATTGTGTATGACTGACTTGGTATGCACCTAGTACCTCTGATCACTTTAGCTAAAAGAAAAAAAAGGAAGGAAACATAATAATGTTAATTAGCATCAGGCCCATGCTGAAGTGATTTTCTTTTAGATATTCAACTTCACCTTAAATGAAATATGAGATAAATGGTTGGCAGAGTATTTAAACATGAATTAGCTGCAAAGAAATTGGTTTCTCAATGCTTTTTTTTCCTGAGAAGAATTTAAATGATATATAAACAATACAGTGCAAGCCCAATTTCTTCCTCCCTTGGGCTTAAATGTCCTTTGGCAAGGAAGTCAAAATAATCACCATATTTTTTCTGTCCTCTAGTCTTATGCATTAACCTGTTTAACTGGAGTTATAGGTGACCTGTATAGCCGGTCACCTCTAGATGACCTTGAAGTGCTCATTTCCTAACCCAAAACAGGGATGTTTGTGAAAGTGCATAAATGCATAAATTGACAGACTAAGGCGTTGACATAGTGAGGCTGTTTAGTTTAGGACAGTCGAATAACCCCCTGCTGTAGAAGCCTAGACAGACATGTGGGTAGTGTAAGCTAGTACTATCTTCTCTTTCATTAAGTGTTTTTTACTACTGTGTAGGTACTGTCTTGGCTAGAGGGAAAAAGCTAATTTAAAAGAAAAAATGATTCCATCAGAAATCTATGGAACAAAAAGATGTGGTTAGCCTGAGTTTTAAATGGTCACTCCCACATACTTCTGCAAATTTGAATTTGACCTCACTGGTATATCATTGGATATACAGCAGAATATATAGGCTTTTGTAGGACACATAGATCTTTGTGTAGTTTTTCAGAAGGAAATGAGTTGTAAGGCATCACAACTCTATACCTAATCAATTAATTTTTCTACCAGTACTTTGTTTTCTCCTGCATATTTTTGTTTCTGTCTGTTTATAGAACACCTGATTTTCCTCACTTCTTGATATCTGGTTTACGTTTTAAGTAATGCTAAAACAGAGCATCTAGGATGGATTCCTTGGTAGAGATCACTTCTCTTCTGAATTTTCTTCTTAAATCTGTTCCATACATATGAAACTTGCTTTCTATGTGCCTCATGTCCCTTTCTTATATTTTAAGACTTACAAGTGCAAGCAGGCATTGTGTCCTATCATGGCTTATGATTTTTTTTTTTTTTTACACTACAAACCTTAACACAATCTTGCCTACACAGGTGGTCAGTACATCTAGGCTGAATTAATTTAACAGGGAAAATGTTTCTACAGGTACTTTACAGGGTAATTCAAATATTAAAAAAAATTCTAATTTTCCTGGGAGGCAGTTTGCGTCATTTGGACTTAGATCAGATACAATGAAGAGACATTCTGGGGGACATTCTGGGAAATGGGAAAGCCATTTCATGAAGAACCTTTTATGACATTGAAAAGGAACAGCCCTTAGTATCAATCAAACCTACGCTTCAATGTCCATGAGTATTACTAACTGGCTTCCCTCTTGATATTCTTACCTTTTTCTCACTTGCAATACACCTTCCACTTTAATCCTAGAAAAATTTTGGGAATTCCACATGTGATATATTCACCTTTGCCTAACGTTCTCCCAAGCTTGCTCACTATATTCAAAACAATATTCAAACCCCTAGCATAATACATAGTGCCCTTTAATAAATTTATCCATACTTTTCTCTCTAAAAAATTCCATTTACCACCATACATTTTCCCCTAAAATATTTCATTCATCATATATCCTCCTGCCTTGTGAGTCTTGTGCCTAGAATAAACTTCTCTTTAATTTTCGCCTTATCATCTTTCAAAATTTCTAATTATGCTATCTCTTCCAAGAAATCATTTTTTACTCCTGAGTTGGATTAGTATTTCTATACAAGCTCCTGAAGCACCTCCACCATTGAACTGGTTTGTAAGCTCCTTGAAGGAAAATCCAGTGCTCAAAAATAATGGAAGATAACTCTACATGTCTATACTTGTCATAGATACTTCCGTAATAAAAAATTTGGGCACGTCTTGCAACAGGGAATAGATAGTGAACTGAGAAAGGCTGGCAAATCACAGGGGTAGAAAAAAAATTGTTATGGCTTTTATTCTGTCCCTGTTTTTAGCTTTTCAGTCCATATACCAACCTTGAATTCTGAGCTAAAAGATCCTGTAAAGAACCTAGCTACCTTCAACTTAATTCTGCTTCTATTATTTGACATTTGAAATGTTTTGCTGGGAGGCAGTGTGAAGCTACTGACCTCCATACAAAATTTGATAAAAAGCTTAAAGTGTACAGAGTAATGGTTAAGGGAATTCACAAGGGGGAAATTAAAAAGCACTAATAATGAATCTAAATTAGCAACATTTGATATGTAAAAAGTAGGTGAGGAGGTAGAACCTCTTCTTAGGTAGAGAAAATGAACAGACAAAGAAGACAGAAAACTTTCTCCCTTTTGTTTCTGCCAATGCTCAGGTCTGTCTATAATGAGTGGCTAACGTGACTGCTCAGGCTGGAGAGCAGCTCAAACATCACCCCTTAACTTGCCCTCTGAGACTCCCAAATCAGAAATCTCCATTCCTGAGAGTTCACATTTTTCCCTGGAGCTGCTACACTCTTAATTTGTTTAACGTATTCCACAGCATTTAACTCAAATCTATATATGGCAAATTGGTTGCCCTAAAAATCAGAAAACAATATTCTTCCCATATCAAATAGTTATTATATGTAGAAGAGATTCCATGCAATGCCTGGTGTGCAGAAAGCCACAATCTCTAATCTTCATAGCTGGATAGAGAACAGGATATCACAAAACTATTTTTGTTTTCAGAGTTACTTGATCTTACAGAATTTCATCACAGATCAATTGAGTGATGTCATATGAGTAGTTAACTGTAAGTTCTGAGATAGCTTCTAAAACAAAGTATATTAGAAAAAGTAAAAAGTGGTTATTAGAAAAAATGCATTTGGGTTTTAGGACCCTATTGCTGAGTATCAATTTTTTTTTTTTTTTTTTTTTTTTTTTTTTTCTGAGACGAAGTTTCGCTTTTGTTGTCCAGGCTGGAATGCAATGGCACGATCTCGGCTCACTGCAACCTCTGCCTCCCGGGTTCAAGCGATTCTCCTGCCTTAGCCTCCTGAGTAGCTGTGATTACAGGTGCCCACCACCACACCTGGCTAATTTTTGTAGTTTTGGTAGAGAGGGGGTTTCACCATGTTTGCTAGGTTGGTCTTGAACTCCTGACCTCATGTTACGCACCCACTTCAGCCTCCCAAAGTGCTGGGATTGCAGGCATGAGCCACCGCATCTGGCCTTAAATTTTTAAGTTGTCCGTTTCCCTCAGTTTTTTTCTCTCTTCACATAAACTAGGGTATTGTCAAAAGTTCTTATACTGAAATCATAAGTAACTGTATACCACACCCCTTGAAATGACTCAACATCAAACTGTAGCATGGATGTTGCTTGAATTTGTGAGCTGTGGTACAGAGGTGATTTTTCTTTTAATACTTTATTGGTTACTTTATAAAACAATTTCTAGGAATCATGTAAAGACTAAACATCATATCAATAGAGAGTAATTTTTTGAAACTTATGATTCACACATTACTGTATTAATAAGATTAAAATAAATAAAAGGACATCAGAACCAGTACACTCTTCTTGTTCAATGACTATTTTGTGGTAATGATAATGATGATAACGAATTATTGGTTCTAATAAGAGAGTGCCTAAAGAAATTAACACTAAATGGATTTAGAGAAACTATAGCTATTTTTCAAAAAGAAAAAATTAGAGACCTAGATTAAAGAAATATTTTCATTATGTTTAAACTAAGTTATCTGTAAAACTGAGGTAGTAGTTATGTGGCATGGTCAAGAAACAACAGGAAATTTCGACAATGTGTTTTGTAGTTCTATATTTAACATTTTTTAAAAGGTTGTTCTTTTAGACTGTCAAAATCATTCATCATCCCTAAGTATATTGTAAACTGATAAACATTAGTCTTGGGTTTTTTTCTATTTAGGCCAAAGCAATGTCTGTATTCAGGTGAAAAACAACATAAAACATTACCAGAGGCATGTCTCATCTAACATTTCTGCTTCAAAATACACAGAAATATCAGTCCAAATAAAGTTTCTTCTAGCAATATATTTCTCCTCCTACATCATATCCTTATAAGTAAGAAGTGGATGAGATTGTCTGTGCTTAGGCTGATGGAAGCCTTGTAAGAAATTTGGTAAAAGGAGCATAGCCACAGCATTTATAATTTTTAGGCAGTGACCCAGAGAGTGTGCAAGTACTGGCATTTCATCCAGCTGGCACAGAACTAACCTTCCTTCCATGTACACAGTTGCGAAGTTTATTGGAGAGAAGGTTGGCATATATATCCTGTGAAGCCCTTCACATAAAGGGGAGAACATGGCTTATCCAGAACTAGAGATCTTCAACTCAACCCAAGAACTATGTTAAAGATTTCAAATACAGACAGATGCTGTGTTTGGCAAAAAATGAATTTCCAAAATAACACTGACATGATTTTTTTTCCTAAAATAAATCACTGAGGACTAAGCAATCTAGTTAAAAACAACACTTTGACTTGATAAATAGGAGTCTCAATAATATTCACTATGCATGATGCATATTTTTAGTTGTACATGAAGAACTTTTTAATTCACATGGTTGATTATTGTCTTGTATTTGAAGATGAATATCAAAGTAGAATAATATATTTGTACTTTTCTTTCAAGAAATAATTTATTTAGAAGATAAGGTGCATATTATTTTATTTAATGAGTAAATAATATCATATATTATATCATAGTTTGAAGCAGAGGAAAAAGCTAGAAAGAGGCTGAAGTGAAGTTGAGTAGCTACTCCTATATAGTTTGGATTCAGCTGTAGTGTGATGAGATGCCACTCACGAAGAATTTGAAGAGGGACATTTATATTCTACTATACGTGTTTCCATAAGGTCATCATGTAACCCTTCATTAGTGCAAGGAGGGGGCCATTTATGAGGCTATTGCAGGTGAGTAATTATAGTGTTATAAGCCAGTATACAAATGGGTACATAGATTACATATATATTTCCAAATCCGAACCAGTAAGTCCTTGTGGCAGCACACATGTGGATGTGAGAGCAGGAAAACAAAAGAAAATGTATGAACTGGCTTTCTGGATTGAGATAATGCTACTGTTTACTGAGATGTGGAACCCTAGGGAAAGAACAGATATTTGTTGGTGAAAAGAGACAATAATTACATTTTGACCATGTTTAATGCCAGATATTGATGAGGTTCTTAAATAGATGAAAGTAGACAAAATTTATCCGGAAGTTGGAGGAGACATTTGAACTGGAGATTCATAGCAGGGCATTATCAGCATATAAATGGCAACACCTTAGGGTAAATTGTACAGGAAAGAAAATAGACAGCACGGCCCAGGAAAGTCCAACATTAGAGGTGCAATAGAGGAGAAAATCCCAGCACGATAGGTAAAAAAATCAGTTAGCAAGGCAGAATGATAAAAGGAAAAGGTTATATTTAGAAATGCAAGAAAAAAGGATATGGTTAATATCAAATAATAGTAAAGGCATCTGTCTTTTTGTGCTGCTATAACAGAATGCCACAGACTGGCTAATGTATAATAAACAGAAATGTATTGACTTATGGTCCTGAAGGCTGGGAATCCAAGGTTGAGGGGCTGGTGTCTGGTGAGGGGTTTCTTGTGTTGGCCCATGCAGAAGAGCAAAGAGAGGTTGAGAGAGAGAGAAGAGAGCAAAACTAATCTGTTTATAAGTAATCCACTCCCATGATAACAGCATTAATCCATTCATGAGGGCAGAACCCTCATGACCTAATCATCTCTTAAAGGTCCTACCTTTCAATACTTACACTAACTACGAAGTTGTGGCAATTAAATTTCAGAAGGAGTTTGTGATTGGGTAGATATTTAAACCATGAAAGCATCTATTTCAAAAACACAGATAGAGTTTTATTTAAAATGTATTTCTTAATTTAGTACTTCTCAGTAGTTTTTGTTTATAGATAAAAGGAAATTCTAATTTTGTTACTAGGTAGAAGTTTTTAAGGTTTTGCCAGCACAGAACCAAATTACCAACACACCTTGGGGACTAGAATTGCCAAGTTGATGTCATTAACCGGCATTTTTAAAAACTCACTGCTTTTGGAAGTGATCATTTCTTCCTTCAATGGAGTTGGTCTTAATGCCCTTATCGAGTGAAAATACAAGCATATATAAAATATATACACCCATAATCTAAGCCTCATTTGTAAAGAAACAATTAGTAATATAACATATTTGGTTTGAAGATACAGAAAATACTCAGTCACAAACAAATCTATTGCTGTTATAAAAGAATTGTTTGACTCATTTATATAAATCTCCATTATCTTTGCAAAATGCATAAAAAGTTCTACAAAGGCATACCCCAAATTATTAATAAAAAGCACTACTTCATCCATTTGACCTAATTTTTTATTTCAACCTACAAAAGCTCCTAGTAAGTGGCAATGCCTAGTTTTTTATTTTTATTATTTTTTATTATTTTATAAAAATAAATAAATATTTTATTATTTTTATTTCTTTTTCTTGCCTTTTAAGACAGCACTTAAAAGTGAAAAGGGCTTTGAATAACCTGAAGATTTTTTTAAATTTCCAAATTCTGATTTAGTACCTGTGAAATATTGTCTGAGATTCTGTGTTGCTAACAAATTCTAAGGTGATACCATTTTTCTATGTCGTGAGCCACATTTTATATAGAAATGATTTTCAAAATTTGCTACCTCTGAGCAGCTTATGGGACAGCTGTAATTAGCTTTAAGAACCACAATATATACACATATATACATAACTTGGTTTATGCATTTGTCATCCATTTCTGTATAACAAATTATCCCAGGCCTTATTGGCTTAAAGCAATAAACACTTATCTCACAGTTTCTGTGATTCAAAAATTCAGAAATGGTGTGGTCAGGTAGTTCTAGCTCAAGGAATTTCAGGAGTTCGCAGGCAGGATGGTTAGGGGTGCAACCATATAAAGGCTTAACTGGGGCTGCAGGATCTGCCTCCAATGTGTATTACTCACATGTCTTGCAAGAGGCTTCAGTTCCTTATCAGGTAGGTCTGCCTATATGGCTAGTGTCTTTACAACACAGCAACTAGCTTTTCTCAGAGCAGGCAGTTCGAGAGACTGTAGGGTAACACCCCCATTCCCAAATTGAGACAACTAAAATTATCCTTAAATATTTTCAAACGTTCCTGGGGCAGAGGGAAATCACCTGCTATTGAGAAGCACTGGATTACACAGTGGTGTAGATAGTAACAGTTGCAAATCCTTGGTGGCCACTCCAAAATGAGGGCTGGTTACCTCGTTACATAAAGCAGATAATCAAAAGTTGTTTTACTTGTTGACAAATTTATATCAATGCTCTTTTAAAGAATGAACTTAACTATTACATATAAAAAGGATTTGATGCACACATGGCTTTAATAATTAAGTATAGAAGTGGTCATTTTATTATGCATGTATAAGGCCTTATGCTATTAACATTATTACTAATCTGTTATTACATAAAAAAACTCTGTAATTCCCATATAGAATGCTTAGCAGAAATCTGTTTATTACGGTTTATATCTTGTGTGATTTGTTCCTAAATTCAAAAGGCCAAAGACCAGAGCACATCTTCTGAATTGAAGCAACATGAGTCACACACACACACATACACACACACACACTTACACACTTCAGTGTGCTGGTGCTCACAACGAATGAAAGAGTTCACTGCAGGATACAAGAGTCATGCCTTTTTTCATTTAACATAGATTAGCCTAAAATATAACAAGCTTTGTGCCAAATTCTGAGACTGCTCCAAATTTTTAGGATTGCTGACATGATAAAGTGATGCTCAAAATATCTTCCTTGCATCAAGCATTCCCAAATAGCTGGGAGATGAAATATTTTTAATGATTCTAAAATAATTAAATTTAAAAGGTTTTGAAGAATGATAAAACAATGTTTTGGGTAGTGAAGACAGCAACCTGAGAGCACTGGGGTATAAATCTGGTGATTTGCTACCTTACATTTCCTGAAAGGTATTTTTCCGTTATCCAAATCTTATTGATTCTTCAAATCTCATCTCTAGCTACAGCTCTTCCAGGAAGAATTCTGGAACTTTCTGTTTATCATCTTTGAGATCCAAAATTAGAAATTATTGGGCAATAAGACTGTGTTCCTCCTATGGCCATGCACCTAGATATGTATGTAATATCTTTTGGATGTGATTATGATTTATTTGACAGCAAGAATGACATTTTTTATGCCATTTGATTTGTTAGCTTTGTAGGTTTTTGAAAACATCTATTAACTGAACTTCCCCATTGCTATGGTCTGAATGTTTATGTTCCTCAAAAAATACATATTTGGTTATCCTCACCCACAACATGATGGTATTAGAAGGTGGGTCTTTGAGGGGTAATTAGATCATGGGGGCAGAGCACTCATGAGTGGGGCTAGTGCTTTTATAAAAGAGACCCAAGAGATGTCCCTCACCCCTTCCACCATGTGAGGACACAACAAGAAATCACCATCTGTGAGCTAGAAAGTGGGCATTCACCAGACACCAAATCTTTCAGTACCTTGATCTGGGACTTCCCAGTCTCTGAAACTGTGAGCAATAAATTTCTATTGTTTATAAACTACTCAGTTGATTGACATTTTTTATGGCAGCCCAAATAGAATAAGACACAAAGTGACTAAACCTTTTTCTATAATTATTTCTGATCATTATACAATCATGATACAAATTTTGTGTCAGCTGAATCATATACAAATTGGGTAACCCTTTTTAAGAAAAATAATACAACATTGGAAATACTTAATGAGATCCAACAATACGAACACAACCCTAAGGCTCCATCCAGGGCATTAAAAGGAGTCCCTATTAAAAGGAGTCCCTATAAGTGAATTAAACTTAGCAGAACCGCAGTTTAATCTAAATAATAATAAAATAACTTGTTCCATTGAAACCTTGAGAGTGAAATATAAATAAGTACATGAAAGAGGCTAAGAAAAGGGCCTGGAACACAGTCAACGCTCAATGAATTATTAGTTATTGATAGCTTTTGACACTAGGCAAATGGGAGAATTGGAAAGTTTTTGTTTGTTTCCCAAAGAAACATACCCAGATTCCTCTGTTTCAGAATTAAGCAATTTAATAAAGGAAGAGGATATTCAAACCACATCTCTGCCATGGATTCCATATTAGAATGCATTAATTTATCCTGTTTGTGGATTTGCCAAAGACATGAAAGCAATCACATACTAATTAAAGCATTTTAGAGTGACATAGATTCACTCATTTTGTGAGTCCCCAAAGTGCCCTGCAAACTTCTTTCATACAGGGATCATTTCACCACTGAAATGAGGCCATTTCCAGGGCTGATAGCAGCAGCCAAACATTCAATCTGCACAGAACATATGGCACAACGGTGGGGAGAGGAATGATTTTGGTGAAGAAGAGCAGAACAATTCTCACACTTGTTAAATATATTTTGCATGTCTTTAAGACTTATTCGTAGCCAAAATAACATGAAATATCAAGGCTATATCTACCCAGACCAATAAGCAACACAGCTTGGAGTTCCACATGGCATATATGAAAATCATCATCTAATATTGAAATGATGTCTTCTGGAAGGTTTATCATTTCAAGATGGATATATTCAAGAAGGTATCCCTTATATCTACTTTCAGAAGTTCAGACTGCTTTCAAAGCAAGGTGAACTCCTCTGTATAAACGTGGATACAACATTATTTTCATTGGTCCCAACGTACTGTACCAAGAAATTCTTTGCCAGCGTGTCTGCATCTTTTCAGTGCAAAATGACAAAGGTAATAATATAACTTTCAAGTTATGTCAAGACATCAGTGTGGTAATGGTAAAACTTGAAGGTGATCTCATTCAAGTTGAAGGATATTGTGCAGCAAAGTAGAGTACAGCACACCCTAATAGGAGAATTCATTTACTTTGAAGTGAATTGAGGTGTTTTTTCTCTCCCCATAAATTTATGTTTGGATGTGAATCAGTAATCATACTGGCAGCCGCACTATGCATTTGTTATGGGAATCTTCAATGTCATGCATTATATGATTTGTATCCTCAAATAGTTTCAAATAAAAGTTGTCTGCCGCTTTCTGGTAGAGTGCCAAGTGAATGAATACTTGTTTGATTTGCTATCTGTACATATAGTTTTACATCTTCTATAATTAACCTGTCAATCCAGTGTCTCCTGAAAAACTGCTGCCAGATATTGTGGAGTGTATTAAAAGCTAAAAATTCAGGTAGCAATATTGGTATTTCTTTCATACCTGTACCCTAATTTTTCTTAATAGACTAAGACCAATTTAATATTATGTGTCTTGCTTAATTTCCCACCTGAGCTATCATTTCACATCCTAGAAAAATAAAATAAAACCTATTCTATTATAAAATTCATGAAAATAAACAATCAAACTTTAGTAGGGAGGAATGTATTGAAAAGAAAATGAGGTGCAACTTTCTATTAACTTAGACTGAACACAGAATTCATATATTAACCTGTTCTCAACTGCAAAATTACTAAGTTATCAAATATTATATTTATAATGAGGATAATGTATCCAGTTAATTAAGCTTTCTGTTTTAAATAACAGTATTTATTAAATGCAAGTACTTCAGTGTTTGAGCTTCTTAACATGAATAGCAGGTTAAAATAACACGAATGTTCATTAAGCTTTTATTGGAAACTATCATTAGAGAATCTACATTGTGTAGGTTACATAAGGAAGAGTCTGAGCAACTACTTTGTGACATTCAAAAAATTTACCTAAATTTCCTGAGTCTCTGTTTTTATGGAGGAAAGCATAAATTTGCTTGTTTACCGACTGTGATAAACTCTACATGGCAGGTGACTTAGAAGCAGTGACCTAGCTGAAATGGGAGGCTAGAGGCTTGGTAAAGTTTTTACTTAGATTTTATGTGTGTATTTTGAATTTGTTATACAACTAATGAGGAAAAGCAATTGAATCTCCTTTACAATCCCTAACTTGTAAGAAGACAAAATTTGGCAATATATCTCACAGAGATTTTTTGATGGTAAAACATGACTTTCCATAAATTTAAATGATTTGCATATTTAACTGGTATCATTGTGAGTTTTCGACCTAAGTCAGTTCAAATGAATTTATGGATGTGCTATGTATGCATCACAAAGCTTGCCAAAAATGGAATAGACTATAGAAGCATAACTCTCCATTTTGGTTATGGGAAAAATTTGCATTTACCAATCAGTTGATGCAAGACTGCAGAGATATGATAATTGAGAGGACTGATAAACCTGCACAGATAACTGACATTTAAGATTGTAATCAAAATAAAGGAATAAAGTATAGTATAAGAGCAAAACTTCAGGCAAGTATCTCAGACCCAAGAAACCCACCAAGTTCAGCTCTTCCTGGTCCTTTCTAAGTTTCACAGGAAGTGTTTCATCACTGGATTATGAACTATCAAGAAGTACAGAAGCATATTCATTTCAAGAAAGCTGCAGCCAAAGTGTTTAGGTTTTTTGTTATTGTTGTTGTTTTAATGCACCACTGCTTATGAAGTCAAACTAGGTTGCCAGATATAACCCATCCATCTACACATCTCCAAACCATGGCCCTGAGTTCTGCAAGAAGACTTTTAAGCTTTAAAGAAGAACATATTAAAAATCACTAGCTAGCTCATTTCATCTTTATGACAGACACAAGTCTATAACTAACTTCCAGGTAAACCCAGAAACAATCACAGGGCTATCCTTTCAGAGTTCATGAATCAGATATTTTTCTGGCTACGAAGACATAGTCAAACATTCATGAGTACATTAGATTTTTAAAAATTATTAGAATTTAAACTAAGGGCCAGGACAATGGCTCACGCCTGTAATCCTAGCACTTTGGGAGGCTGAGGTGGGCGGACCACTTGAGGTCAGGAGTTCCAGACCAGCCTGGCTAACATGGCGAAACCCCATCTCTACTAAAAATACAAAAAAAAAAAATCAGTCGAGCATGGTGGCATCTGCCTGTAATCCCAGCTACTCAGAAAGCTGAGGCAGGATGGCTTGAACCTGGGAGGCGGAGGTTGCAGTGAGCCAAGATGGCGCCATTTGTACTCCAGCTTGGTCTACAAGAGCGAAACTTCATCTCAAAAATTAATAATAATAATTGATTAAAATTAGGACTAGACTAGTCAAAAATCAATGGTATTTTGATTAATATTGCCTTGGTAATAACACTGGTGCTTTTGATTCAAGATCATGTACCTTGAATATATGGTCATTTTTAATGAATTATGTATAAGCAAATGCTTTATCTAAAATTTTAGCTGACTCAGTTGTCATCAAATTTGAGTCCCAGAGTGGATTAACCTCTAGCAATGTGTCCGTTAAAGAATCATGTTTTCCCTCTCATTCTGTCATCAAGGAAAGCTAACTAATGTTTAGGCTAGTAATAGATTATTGAGAATCAGGCATGCAGGTTATATTCACCAGCTATAATTTATGTCTTCGAGCTTATCCAGAATTCCCAGGGGTAAAGACATCTCTGAAGCCTCCAAAGACAACTGCGAGTTATCTGCAGAATTGTTTTAGTGTCTTCTGAGACACCTACATTTGTTGATGTACTATGTAGATTTTGAGATCATATTATTTTGAGCTCGAGCTTTTGTTTATTTTTCAAAAAATAAATGTGGGTGGGTTTTTTGTTCGTTTGTTTGTTTTTGAGTGGGGGCCTCACTCTGTTACCCAAACTGGAGTGCAGTGGTGCAATCATGGCTCACTGCCACCTCAAACTCCTGGGCTCAAGCGATTCTTCCTCAGCAACCCCAATAGGTGGGACAACGGGCACATGCCACTATGCCTGGCTTTTTACAATTTTTTTGAGAGATAAGATCTCGCTATGTTGCGCAGTCTGGTCTGGAACTCTCAGTCTCAAGCTGTCCTCCCACCTTGGCCTTCCAAAGCACTTGGGATTATGGGTGTGAGCCACTCTGCCCCCACAAAAAAAGTTTTTTCTTTGTTTTTGAGTCAGAGTCTCACTTCTTTACCCAGGCTGGGGTACAGTGTTACAATCTCGACCCACTGCAACCTCCACCTCCCAGGTTCAAGCAATTGTTCTGCCTCAGCCTCTCCAGTAGGTGGGATTACAGGCACATGCCACCATGCCTGGCTAATTTTTGTATTTTTAGTAAAGACAGGGTTTCACCATAATGGCCAGACTGCTCTCAAACTCCTGACCTCAAGTGATCTGCCTGCCTCACCCTCTCAAAGTGCTGAGATTACAGATGTGAGCCACTGCACCAGGCCAACATATGTGTTCTTAATAAAAGCTTTTAAAAATGCACGAACAAGTATCAATTAGAATTGCCAAGGGGCTTCTTACAAATATTTTAACATAAAAATTTCTATTGGCATCTCCAAAGTTGCTTCTAATAAAAATGCAATATAAACAAAGCAGCTTTAAGACAAATTTCCTTTTCAAGTAGGTTGTTGCTCCCAGGAAACTCCAAATATAAATTCTGAAGTCTTCAGTGAGAGCTTGGTTTTCTTATCTGAATTAATAATATTTCATTCAATAAACATTGTTGAGTGCTTCCTAAACATGAGGCTTTGAGGTCAGCTCTTGCAGAGATAAAAGTGATAAGCAAAGCATAGTCCCTGACCACAAAAAGCTAACAATACAACAAGGAAGATAAACAATACAAAAATAGCCATAATAGAAGCTAGAGTGAGAAAGCTGCTATATCAGAGATTCTGATAAACTATGGTAATGGTTCAAATAAAAGAAACAGAGTTTAATGTTGGCCAGTCATATGAGTATAGCACAACAGACAGCCAAGAAAAATGTATAAGGAGTAATTCATTTCGAGTAATTGGAAGACTAATGACCTCATTTCCAGATCCATTTATATGTTCTTACTTCCACTGATGCAATATGATTTAGACATTTAGGTAACATTCATTAGCATCAAACAAAATCAGATTTTACATTTGTTGGGTTTATTTAATCCATGGAGATGACGAAATCAAACAAAATGAACCCAGTGTGAATTTTTAGTTTAAAATATCTTTCATTGTAGAATAAGACACAAAAATGCACTTAAGGTAGTCATTTCCTCATGATATTTTTGCAATATTTTAATTAATCTTTTTATGAAAATAGAAATATTATATGCTCCTTTTTATAGTTAAACATACATTGATGATATCAAAAAAATGTGGTTTTAATGATCTTGACTATAATTTTTTCTTGTGTTTTCTTGTGTTTTCATCTTTAAGGAAAATGAGAATTTTATATAAACAATGAGTTTTATCAATAAAAATATTTGAAAGCATAGTTATGGGAAAGTACATTTTATTTAGAAATTTTATTGAAGATAAAATATATGCATGTATCATGTTTAATTCAATAATTTTTCACAAATTGAACAATACCATGAACATGTATCATGGTCAAGAAACAAAATATCAATTTCCCAAAAATCTCTTCTTCTATCCTTTTGCAGTTACTATCCCACATGGCTCAAGGATAAATACTATTCTGACCTCTAATGATATAGATTAAATTTGCTGAATTCAACCTTATACATATTATTGAGTAGTATATGTTTGTATTCAGCTTTCCTTACTCAAAGCTTTGCTTATGAAACTAAATTATATTGTTCTATGTAGTTTTTATACATTCTGTCTCACTGCCACATATTGTTTTATTGTGTGAACATATAGCAATATTCATATTCATTTTACTGTCTTTGAATTTTCCAATTTATGCCTATTTCAAATAGTACTGTTACTAAGATTCAAAAAGATGTTTTTAGGCATACACACACACACACACACACACACACACGGTAAACTGAGGACTAGAATTTCTAAGTCATGCAGTGTGCATTTATTTAATTTTAGTAGATAACGCCAAACATTTCGAAGTTGATCATCACAATTCACACTCCTGAGAGCAGACTGTGAGAAACCAGGATGCAACATATGTGTACCAAAGCTGCTTCATTTTACCTACTCTGGTTGTTACATTTAACTAAAAAAAAAATTACCACCAATTAATTACATATTATTTTAGAAGTATTTTTGCCTTATCAATTTGTTGATAAAATTCTGCCAGATTTCTCAGGTATCCAGGGGATATCTATTGTATCAACTTATAATAGAGATTTTTAAAAAATATTTTAATCTAAATTACATCGATGTTACCAATTTTAACTTTTAATTTTTCTGTCATATTTCCAGAACTTATTGACTTCTTAAATAACTTTTTTTTGGCAGTGTCATTTATAAACTGTTACCAGTCTATTTTATTTTATTATAGCAAAGTGTTTACGTAATTATGAATGAAATGCATGCTTAATGTTATAGTTTTCCAATAATAAAGAAAATAATTGTCTATGAAAATTGTAGTGTGTTTTCTCCTAGTCATTATGATAACTTATGTTTTTAACAAACTGATAAATTCAGAAGATTATAAAAAGAAATTTTAAGGAATTACTTAAAATTTTATAATCAAGAAATATGAAGCAGAAATAGTACTAACGATTTCTTGAATTTCCATAATAATTTACAATTCAGCACAGGTTATTATTTATACTCATAATACATTTATATTAAAATACGTATTGGACCAGGCGCGGTGGCTCACGCCTGTAATCCCATCACTGTGGGAGGCCGAGGCGGGTGGATCACGAGAACAAGAGATCGAGACCATCCTGGCTAACACCGTGAAACCCCATCTGTACTAAAAGTACAAAAAAGTAGCCGGGCATGGTGGTGGGCACCTGTAGTCCCAGCTACTTGGGAGGCTGAGGCAGGAGAATGGCGTGAACCCAGGAGGCGGAGCTTGCAGTGAGCCGAGATCGCGCCACTACACTCCAGCCTGGGGGACAGAGCAAGGCTCTGTCTCAAACAAAACAAAACAAAACAAAACAAAACAACAAAAAAAAACTTATTGGAATACAAATTTTTGGAAGAGGCAGTTAGAGCAAGGAACAAAACATGGAACAAAATTCATTCTATTGCACTTACTTAAATTGTTGACTTTTATTATTTGCTATGAAATTCATCCTTTTATTAAACCATCTCAATATATAAAACTTCACTATTTATTATATTTTGTTTTTTATAATTCATTTTATTTTGGTAAGATATATATTGTTGTTTGCTTGTTTGTTTCAAAATGTTATCATGAAGTTGAGAAATAAATTTTTATATAGCTAAGAGACAGTAAAGATAGATGATAGATAGATGGATAGCTAGACAGATATTCAATGATTGCTTGTCTGCAGTGTAAAAAATAACCTGAAAAATACACATGACCCGATCTAATATATAAAATGATAATCTTCTGACAAAAAGTTACACATGAAATAAATTGCTCAGAGTAAATGTTGAAAGTGACTTCCCCCAGCCCCACAAAAAGACTGCACTGCTGTGACATGAGTAGTAGGTAAAATAAAGCCATCAATCTGCCATACGCCTTCCTCTTTTATTGTTTTGTGACCTCAGACAGGGAAGTTTCTAAAGTCATTATTTGATCGCACTCTTGGGAGCCTTCCATTTTCACCTAGTGAACTACTTGATCATTTTCAGGGCAAAGAGAAGACAAACAAAGAGATGTTTGAACAAAAACAAAGCTACTGGGCTATAACTAGAACTACTTGTATGAGCTTGAGGTAGTAAGGGCTAGAAGTAGTTTCTTTCATTAAATGTTTAATTTTAAAATCATCTCTTTCTCTTTTATTTTTGGGAATCATATATCTGAGACAAATGTTGTTAACGGAAATGGGGTCCAGATTCAGACCCCAAAAGAGGGTTCTTGGATCTCTCATAAGAAAGAATTTAAGGTGAATCCATAACGTCAAAGCAAGTTTATTCAGAAAGTAAAGAAATAAAGAATGGCTACTCCATAGACAGGGCAGCTCTGAGGACTGCTGGTTGCTTAATTTCATGGTTATTTTACATGCTGAACAAGGGATGGATTATTCATTCCTCCCCTTTTTAGATCATATAGGATAACTTCCTGATGTTGCCATGGCATTTCTAAACTGTCATGGCACTGGTGGGAGTGCAGCAGTGAGGATGGCCAGAGGTCACTCTCATGGCCATCTTGGTTTTGGTGGGTTGTAACCGGCTTCTTTACTGCAACCTGTTTTATCAGCAAGGTCTTTATGAACTGTATCTTGTGCTGACCTTCTATCTCATCTGTGACTAGGAATGCCTCAACCCGCTAGGAATGTAGCCCAGCATGTCTCAGCCTTATTTTACCAAGCCCCTACTCCAGATGAATACTCTGATTCAAATGTCTCTGACAATATGACCAATTATTAATCATTGATTATTTACATGTTTTAACATATTTGAAGGCTAATAGCACCACGACTGTGGTCCAAGTTACAAATCAATTGTTTTTAAAGTTTTAATAAAATATCAATCAATATACTCAATAAAATATGAAATAATCAAATAATATTGATTGATTGATATTTTATTGTTTTAGAGGAATGTCTAAGCCCATGAGTCTATAAAGAGTTAGAGAGGTGTGGATTAAAAAATGTGCTTTTCCTCATCCCACCGTTTTCTGGTCCTACCTAATCTAATTACCTATATGATTTTAGCTCAAATATAATTTCTTCAGGGAACCTTCTTTAACCCTACATGAACTCAAATTTATATGCAAATACCCTCTCACTTATTGTCTTTTCTTTGTACTTTTTCATAATTAAAAATGTATAATTTAAATAAATGTTTGACTATTGTTTATCTTTCTTACCAAATGGTTAACTGTATATAGAGAGAGCGAGCTTACTCTCCAATATACTATAAATGCTGAACATAGTGAGTCGCATATAGGAAATAATCAATATATATTTGTTGAATGAATATATCTCCTTGTTTATGTTTCTACAATGACAGTGGAAGATAGATATATTTTATTTTTGTAAAATATCCAGTGCTGGAAAAAATGCCAATTATCATAATTATGTCTCACATTTGCAACATCCTTTCATCATAAAAAGCATTTTCATATTTCCCTTAAATGTGAGAATTCTCAGAAAGGCTGTGGTGGGATCTTAACAAAATGGGGGTCTCTCAGTGTAACAAGACTCAAACTGTTGATCAAGATTGTGTCATAGAGAAAATGTCTTAAAATAATATTAATTAAATTAAAATTTTTATGAGTAAAGTTATCAAAACTTTGGTCAATAAAATGAATTAAAATTAAGTGATATAGAATAATCGGGAAATTATAAGAAATAAAAGAGTTCATACTGAAAACATAGGTAGCATTTAGTCAAATTAGGCTACTTGTTTACACATGAATCAAGAGAGTAAAAAGTGTATAAAATATGCATTTATTTTGACAAGGTGAGTCTTTCAACAGATTTTCTTTGAAATAACACCAGTCTAACCAATAGTAGAGCTCAATTAGCTTTTCTTCTATCTGTATTTCCAGTTTATCTAACCAGCAGCAAGAAAGCCCTAGATTACTTTGTGTAAGCTGAAAAGTTAATAATATACAGAATAAACAAGGCTTTTAATAATAATTAACTGAATTATGTAATCTCTTGTCAAGTATAACCTAAATGTCTTTCATAAACTCATGAAAAAAGTATAATCTAGTTCACTATTATAGTTTTTCCTGGTTTTGAGTTCAAGTAAAAGCAACTCTGGTAGCAATTTTCAGCTTGTAATTTTGATCAAGATTTTTTTGCAAAATCTCTACTGATTTTTTTTCTTTTTTTGCAAAAATCAGTAGTTCTCTATTTTCTGAAAAGAATTTGTAAAGAAATAAGAAAATAGAGAAATATTAAAATAATTTTTTATGAAAATAAGAAATAGCTAACCCCAAGACACCAAATTTGGTAAAAAGGTAACTATGTTCCAGTGAAGCAAAGTTTTAGCACCCACACTAAATGGTAATGTGTTGGGGTTCAATCAGGCTGGTGGGAAAAGCATTAGAGCTAGTTATAGATTCAAATCTTCTTGGAAGGCCGAGAAGCCGAGAAGTTCACATAACTTCGGTAATTGATATTGTTGAAGACAATCTGATATTTACCTTTAGTTAAACAAATTTAAGTAGTAATAAAGGAAGGCAGAGTAGTTTACCTAGCTTGCTTGTTTACTCATATGATCTTAAAACTAACCTTTGATGTACCGTGGGTGCTTAAGTGCTTTTTCCTTGGGAAGTCCGCAATGTCAATTACCCTCTAATAGTGTTGACTCAAGGTTTTGTTAATTAATCTTACTGAATAAATGTGAGTCTGACTAGCTGATCAAAGCCAAATTGCAACTGTTTACAGAACTCAGCAGGGAGTGTGCAAGCAGCTCAGACCCTCAGCTGGAATGGGAAAGCAGAAAATCTGCGTGTCAGTGTACTTTATTTATCCATCGCCGAATCAGGAGTCTGCAAGGGAGAGACTCCCCACAGCCGGTGCCCGCTCGAGAGGAGCGCTGCCACAGTTATGTGACTAAGAAGCTTACACAGAGCCTCAAAAAGCCATACCGTCAGGATGAGGAACAAAGTCTGTATTGCCCATCCTAAATTTTTTGCCATTGTGAAAAGGAGATACAGATAGTGATAGCAGGAGAGAGCCTGGCTCTGATACTGAAAATGAAAGGAAGTAAGGTTAATGATGAATCAAATGGCAAATTCCTATCTGGAAGACGCATTCTTACAGTGGTGGGGGAGGAAATCAGTTTCATTTACTTATGAAAATAAGCTCACAGTTTTATTTTTCCTGAAGACCAAATTCAAGTTCAGAATGAAGGCTAATCATACACACAGAACCTAGGATCGTAAGAATAGTTCAACGTCTCCTGAAACAATCCTTCACAAATCCTTGAAAGAGCTTGCTTTAAACTGATGGTCTTGTAAATTATCACTGCCAATTATAATGAATACTTACAAAAAGAAATAGCTCATGATGTAAACAACTATGCTACTTAAATAAAGAGAATAATAAAAATTGATCAGTTAGTATTCAGTTTTGGAACAAGGACCTAAAAAGTAATGACCTAAGATCAAAATAAATTTCTGTAGCATGAACAAATTTGGAGGTTAGCACACAGATAATTTAGACTATATATTTTATACTATGTTTTTATTGTATCTTTTCTATGTTTAGATACATTTAGATATATGACATGGCTTCGCTGTGTCTCCCCCAAAATCTCATCTTGAATTCTAGTTCCCATAATCTCCACATGTGGTGGGAGAGACCAAGTGGCAGGTAATTAAATCATGAGGGCGGTTACTCTCATGCTGTTCTTGTAATAGTGAGTTCTCACCAGAAGTTCTGGTTTTATAAAAAGATTACCTTTCCACCTTTTGCTCAAAATCTCACCCTATGAAGAAAGACATGTTTGTCCTCTAACATGATTGTGTTTCCTGAAGCCTCCCAGTCATACTGAGCTGTAAGTCAGTTAAACCTCTTTCCTTTATAAATTGCCCATTCTCAGGTATGTCCTTATAGCAACATGAGAATGCGCCAATAAAATATATAAATACCATGATTTTACAGTTTGCATACACAGGATAATTACAAAGACTCCAGTAATATGTCATTGTATAACTGGAGAACCTACAAAAACTTCAGGTAAGAAGCAGAATAGGCCAGGCACAGTGGCTCACGCCTGTAATCCCAGTGTGTCTGGAATTGGTGGGTTCTTGATCTGGCTAACTTCAGGAATGAAGCCATGGACCCTCGCCCTCAGTGTCACAGTTCTTAAAGATTGTGTGTCCTGATTTTGTTCCTCCAGATGTTCAGATGTGTCCAGAGTTTCTTCCTTCTGGTGGGTTCGAGGTCTCATTGACTTCAGGAGTGAAGCTGCAGACCTTCATGGTGAGCGTTACAGCTCATAAAAGCAGTGCTCACCCAAAGAGTGAGCAGCAGCAAGATTCACTGCAAAAAATGAATCAACAATGTTTCCACAGTGTGGGGATTGCCCCAGATGGCTGGGCAGCCTGCTTTTATTCCCTTATCTGGCCCCACCCACATCCTGCTGATTGGTCCATTTTACAGAGAGCTGATTGGTCCATTTTACAGAGTGCTGATTGGTCTGCTTTACAGAGAGCTGATTGGTACAATTTGACAGAGCGCTGATCGGTGTGTTTACAAACCTTTAGTTAGACACAGAGCGCTGATTGGTGCATTTACAATCCTTTAGCTAGACACAAAAGTTCTACAAGTCCCCACCAGATTAGCTAGACACAGAGTAGACACAGAGCACTGACTGGTGCCTTTAGGAACCTTTAGCTAGACACAGAGCACTGATTGGTGCATTTACAATCCTACAGCTAGACACAAAAGTTCTCCAGTCCCCAACAGATTAGCTAGATAGGGAGTGCTGATTGGTGCATCCACAAACCTGGAGCTAGACACAGAGTGCTGATTGGTGCATATACAATCATCCAGCTAGACTTAAAAGTTCTCCAAGTCCCCACCTGACTCAGAAACCCAGCTGGCTTCCCCTAGTGGATCCGCTCAGGCCGGGGGCGGAGCTGCCCGCCAGTTTGGCACTGTGCACCCTCACTCTTCAGCCCTTGGGCAGTCAATGGGACTCTGAGACCAGGAGCAGGGGGTGGTGCCCATTGGGAAGGCTCTGGAGCCGCCCACCAGGAGCCGCCCACCAGGGCGGGTGGGCAGCAGGTCCCGTGCCCTGCCCCTCCCAGAGGCGGCTGAGGTCCACAGAGAAAGCAGCACCAGCGGGCCGGCAGTGCTGGGGCACCCGGGCAAACCTCAGCAGCTGCTGGCCCAGGTGCTAAGCCCCTCACTGCCTGGGGCGCTCTGAGTGTGGCCTGCGGAGCCCGCGCCCACCCGCAAGTCAGGCTGGCCCAAGAGCGCTGCGGGTAGCCCCAGTTCCCGCCCGCGCCTGTCCCTCCACACCCACCTGCTAGCAGAGGGAGCCTGCTCCAGGCATGGACCAGCCCCAGAGAGGGGCCCCCACAGCCGGGGGCTGAAGGGCTCCTCTATCACAGCCAGATCGGATGCCCAGGCCCAGGAGGCACCCAGAGCAAAGGAGGGCTACTAGCACATTGTCGCCTCTCAACAGCTCTTTGAGATGCCAAGGTGACCAGATCACCTGAGGCCAGGAGATCAAGACCAGCCTGACCAACATGATGAAACCCCATGTCTACCAAAAATTCAAAAATTAGCCATGTATGGTGGCATGCGCCTGTAATTCCAGCTAATCCCAGCTATTCGGGAGGCTGGGACATGAGAATTGCTTGAACCTGGGAGGTGGAGGTTGAAGTGAGCTGAAATCATGCCATTGCACTCCAATCTGAGCAACAGGAGCAAAACTCCGTCGCGCAAAAAAAAAAAAAAAAAAAAAAAGAGAGAGAGAGAGAGAGAAGTAGAATAAATATTTGTAGGTGTAACCCAAAATAAAGGCTTCCTTTAATAAAGACGATCTGAATGCACAAGGATCCAGAAGAGTCAACCCTAAGCCAGCAAAGGTAATTGGCTTCAAAGACATATAAACAGAAAACTTGTACTGCAAGGCAAGAATACTATTTTACTTACAAAGAATTAAAAGAATGAAAACTGATCTGACACTGCTCTAGAACAATGGCCAAAGCTAAAGAGAGTGGAACATTTTATTTTAATTTCTCAAGGAGAAGAGAAAATTCACCCAAGAATTTTATACATTAACAAATATAGTCATGTAATGCATTATGATGTTTCAGTCACCAACAGAACATAAATACAACAGTGGGCCCACACAATTAAATTGGAGCTGAAAAATACTCATTATCCTGTGATATCCTAGCCATTTTACCATAATAGCACAATGCATTATTCATGTGCTTGTGGTGATGTTAGTGCAAACTTATTGTACTGGCAGTCATATAAAATGATAGCACATACAATTATGTACAGTTGACTATATTACTGGTTTACACAGTTTCTATACTATACTTTCATCATTATTTCAGACTTTATACCTACTTACAAAAAAAAAAGTTAACTGTAAAAGAGCCTCAGGTAGTCCTTCAGGAGGTATTCCAGAAGAAAGCATTGTTATCATAGGAAATGACCCCTTCATGCGAGTTATTGCCCTTGAAGACATTCCAGTGGGAGATGTGGAGGTGGGAGCCAATAATATCTATTATACTGACTCCATGTAGGCCTAGGCTAACATGTGTGTCGCGTCTTAGATTTTAAGGAAAAAATTTGAATCTTTAAACAAATTAAAAATGGGAAAAGTACTTACAGAAGAATATACACAAAATTTTGTGTGGTTGTACAAATGCTAAGGTTATTACAAAAGAGTTAAAAAGTTAAAAAAGTAAAACTCTAAAGTTAGGGATTCTAAAGTAAAAAATGTTACAGTAAGCTAAGATTAATTTATTATTCAAAAATAATTTTTAAAAATACATTTAGTGTAGCCAAAGTGTACAGTGTTTGTAAAGTCCACATAGTGTACAGTAATGTCTTAGGCCTTCCCATTCACTCAGCAGTCACTCACTGACTCACCCAAAGTAACTTCTAGTCCCACAAGCTCCATTCATAAGTGCCCTATGCTTATGTACTATTTTTTATCTTTTATACTATACTTTTGCTGTATCTTTTCTATGTTTAGATAAATTTACATATACAGATACCATGATTTTACAGTTTGAATACACTATTTAGTACAATAACATGCTATACAGGTCTATTGCCTAGGAACAATAGGCTCTACTATATAATCCAGGTGTGTAGTAGGCTGGACCATCTGCATTTGTGTAATTGCACTCTATGATATCTGAACAAAGAAAATCACCTACCAATGCTTTTCCTAGAATGTATCCTCATCATCATGTGATGCATAACTGTACACAAAAGAAACAGAAAATAGTTTTCACTCTGCTAAGAACATAGAACCATTACTCCCAATAAACTTTTAGTGAAACTCCTAGAAGAACCAAGCCAAGCAAGATGTAACTTAAAAAATCAACAAAATGGTTGAGTGCAGTGGCTCACACCTATAATCATGGTGCTTTGGGATGCCGAGATGGGTGGAGGGCTTAAACCCAGGAGTCTGAGACCAGACAGGGCAAGGGCAACGTCGCAAACCCTGTCTCCACAAAAAATACAAAAACTTAGCCAGGCATGGTGGCATGCACCTGTAGTCCCAGCTACCTGGAAAGCTGAGGTGGTAGGATCACCTGAGCCCGAGTGGATGAGGCTGTAGTGAGCTGTAAGCACACCACTGCACTCCAGCCTGGGTGACAGAGTGAGACACTGCTTCAAAAGAAAAACAAAAAAACCAAGAACAAAAGACTGGCTGTGGCCAGGTGCAGTGGTTCACACCTGTAATCCCAGCATTTTGAGAGGCCAAGGCAGGCAGATCACCTGAGATAAGGAGTTTGAGACCAGCCTGCCTGGCCAACATGGAGAAACCCTATCTCTACTAAAAATAAATTAGCCAGGCGTGGTGGCAGGGACCTGAAATCCCAGCTACTTGGGAGGCTGAGGTAGGAGAATCACTTGAACCTGGGAGGTGGAGGCTGTAGTGAGCTGAGATCATGCCACTCACTCCATCCTGGACGACAGAGCAAGACTCAGTCTCAAAAAAAAAAAAAAAAAAAGAAAGAAAGAAAAAAGACTGCTTGTAAGTAGGCAGTTTACTTAACTCAAGGAGCAAGACAAAAACGCTGTGATTTTGTTTGCAGAATACAACATAAGAGGTATATTCTCAGACGAAATAAAATGATATAACAAAAAAATTGGGAGGGGAGAGAAAGAATAATATGAGAAGTAGAGAAAAAAAACTTATTCTGCTTTTTGCTTTTTGCTTGTCTGTGTTTCTGGAATCTGTGCCTGGTCATTAATGAATTTTGGGAATCCTCATTCTGTTTCCAAAATATCAGGAGTTTGTCTAAGTCCTGCTGCTCACCACACAGGAACCCAATCACTGAGACAAAGTGTATTCCCAAGAAAGAAGCCTTATCCAGGTGTTGCAGGTCAGGCAATAGGAGCTCAGTCTCAAATCCATCTCCCTGACTGACTAAAACTAAGGGTTTATATAGCAGGGAAGAAATGTGTAAGAAAACAAGAACTTGGTGGTGGGGGTGTGGCAAGAATACATCTGGTGCTGTCATCTGGTGAGTTTCAGTTCTTTGATACTTTTATTGACAGGCATGAAGGTCCTTTCCTGAGGAAGGAACTCGGATAAAACAAATACAGCTTTTAACAGCAGAAGGGTAAATTTCCATTTTTATCCAAAAGAACAGTCTATGAGACTATTGGGCCAGTTTCAATTATCTTTTCAAACACAATTTTTTACTGCCTCATCGTTTTCCATTCATCTTCTGGGTTATAATGACATATATGTTAGATTATTTGATATTTAAAAATAGTACTTTCTCATGACAGAGCCTGGAAGTTTCTTGATTCTCTTTGTTCGGTATATTATAGAAAGGTTCCATGAGTTCTGCCTCAAGAGTGAGGTTTTCTTAATACTGCTGCTCCAACCTCTGTCTCTATTCCAGAGACACTCTGGTCTGCCACACCCCCATACCATATCTATAAGGTACAGGTAAATTCCCTTCACCTCCTCCTGCAGCAGTTGAACTCTTACATGTGTCCATGGGTGCTTGTGGCCAGCCAGTTTCTAGTCCATTTTCCAGAACCTGCATACTTCAATTTGAATCAGTGCAAGAACCTCAGCATGAAAAGATTGTCTGCTCATATCCTCCCACCATATGACAGATGAATTTTAGATAATATCATTATAGAGCATGAAGGAGTGACAGCTGACCTTTGCCTGGGATTAGGTCAGGAACTGGGATGTGGGTGGAATTTTTTCTTCCCTCCAAGTTGATCTTCACTTCTCAGGAGAGCAGGCCCTGATCTGGGGCATGGGAATGTTGTTTGCTTCTCCTCCTGCATCCCATGTAGTTTAATTCTTCTTGAGAAGGGTCTGGGGCACCAGCTGGTTTTATGCCAATATTTCAATCATGCAGAGCTCAGAAGACATTTGGCCTTCTACAGTTACTCCTGCTCTGTCTTCAAGTCTTAGCAAGCCTTACAAAACCACCACAGGCAGCTCCCTCAGGTCCCCTGACCTTCCTCCAGTCTTTTTGTTTGTTTGTTTTTTTGAGCACTTAACAGAAGCCTGTGGGCAAAAAGCTAAAGAGTGGAGCCTTCTCCCCTTGTCTTTGGACTCCCAGGGATGCTAATCTGACACTGTAGGTCACAGTCGGTCTTTAAATATTTGTTAATATGTGAGCTGTTTTCTTCTTATCCATAATAAAAATAAATTTTATACCAGAACTTATTCATTCATTCTTTTTAAGATTTGTAATACAAAATAAAATCAATAATATAAGAAGGAAGCTAATATCCTACTAAAGACTTTTTAGAGTGTTTATTAAGCTCATTATTTTGAAATAATTTTAGAAGTTAAAAAGAGAAAATAGTCCAGAGTGTTTTCATATATACTCTGTACCTACCCTGTTCTAATGTTCACATCTTACATAACAACAGCACATTGGTCAAATACTACTAATTAAACCTTACATATTATTTCTCCACTTTTCTACTAATGTCTTTTTTTACATTTCCTAGATATAACATTGTATTTCTCTTAGTCTCCTTAAACCAACACGTGTGTAACAATTTTAACTTCTATGTCTGTAATTGATAATGTTATAGACATGCTACTCAGTAACTAAACTTGATATTTCATAAGTTTTTCTTTTAAAACTCTTGTACAAAATTTTATCTCAATCTGTATTTTTCTTCAAATTGCATCTTTTGTTTTAGCATTTTTAGTGTTCTATATTATCACAAATTATTACTACTAATTTACATCTAGTTAATTTAAAATAACGAAGCCTAACTTTAAAAATAAATCACCTATTTTTTTCTTTCGTGAATTAAAAAAAAATCAAAAATATAAAGATTAATTTGAAGAAACGTAAGGTTATCTCAAGTACCTTTTGTTTTAAGACTATCTGGCAAAAAAGGTATTTTTAGTTTAAAAAGGAGGAAAAAAGCTCACTAATTTTGCACATTTTACACCACATACTGTGTATCATTAACATCTCATACAGTAGAAATTTCTAATATCTTAAGCATTAGGTAATAAAAGTTATTAAAAGATTTTTTTTCAATTTTACAAAAACACCAGCTTATCTTTCAGGATATAATAGCATAAACTTCAGTTTACCAGTTTTTCCCCTCTAAGTACAACTAAATACCCTGAAAAAATTTTACTTAATTTAATAGACAGTCATAAATGGAATCTGAAAGGTTTAAAACTCTACTGTATAAGGACCTCGGGACCTGAAGAAACACATGATGAGTTACCTTGGTTTTATCTTTATCTCCTAAATATCCAGGCTGGACAATATGGGCAACAAGGGAAATGACAATCCAGAAATACTAGTAGGTACAGACACCCCCCAGCCCGACACACACACTCCCCTAAAGAAAGAGAGAAGGAAAGAGAGGAGAGGGAGAGAAGAAATGTCTACATTCTCTGACTAAAATTCCTACGAAAGGGAAAGCCCAGCCACAGCAGTGCTAGCAGAGGAATGGGTGCTAACCCATCCCTCCTTCACATCTATTGGCAGCAGCAGGCCAATCTTTCACAGTGATATGGGTGAGGCAGGGAAGTGCTGGGTAGAGAAAGGTAGGGCACCTGGCTAAGGGTCCACCCTCAGGCCTGTTCCCACAGACCGAGGTGAGGACAGGCACTCCTGTTTTCATGCCCAAATGCTGTGTTTTCCAAGACCACTCTGGTCTGCCACGCCCCCATACCATATCTATAAAAACCCTGAGACCCTAGCAGGCAGACACAAGCAACTGAACGTCAAGAGAAGTAGAGGAGCAGAAGAACACATCAGCACAAGAACACACGTACAGACTCCAGCAAGCCGTCAATGGCAGAATGATGCAGACAATGTAGAATTCTGCCAAGTGTGGTCAGAAGAGAGTCTGGCTGCTGGGCAGCCTGACTCCAAGGAAAAACCACTTTCCCACTCTATCCCCTTTCTGGCCTCCCCATTCACCTTGCTGAAAGCTACCTCTACTCAATAAAACCTTGCATTCATTCTCCAAGCCCATGTGTGATCCGATTTTATCGGTACACTAAGGAAGAACCCAAGATACAGAAAGCCCTCTGTCCTTGCAATATGGCAGAGAATCTAATAGAGCTCATTAACACAAGCCACCTGCAGATGACTAAACTGAAAGAGCGCACTGTAACACATTCCTAATGGGGCTTCAGGAGCTGTAAACACTCAACTCTAGATGCTGCCTTGGGGTCAGAGCTCGTGCTCCCCATGGCCTGCTTGTCCGCCTGCTCCCCCTAGAGGTTTTGAGCAGTGGGGCATCAAAGAAGTGAGCCACACTGCCATTGCATGTACTGAGAGGGAGACAAGGGAACTTTTCCCATTTCAACAGCAATGGCATCAATGTAACCTGGGCAGCCAGCACATTTCCTTCCCACAACCACTCGCAGTAGCAGTCCCAATTTACCCACAGCAGTGGCAACCAGGACCCAGACAGTCTTACCCAACTTTTGTCCCATAAACTTAGTAAGCAAGAGGAGCCCATCTGCCTACACTAGTGGCACCAGCAAGCCTGCATGTTCCTGTCCTTTACTCAACAGCAGAAGATCTATGACGCGAGTTTCACAATCTTCCAGCCAATAGTATAGAGCCAGCCAGACTTGAAAACATATTGTCCTCCACTTAGAAGCAGCAAAAGATCAAGACCAGGAGTCTTCCAACTCTTTGATAAATAGCAGAAGGGAACTCAGGGTCAGTATATCTCAGCTCTTTACCAAGTGTCAAAAGGTGGCCTAAGTAGGCACTTCTCTCCCATGCTGGCATCAGCAGACGTATAATGGGAACACCCCCTACAATAGGTGGTCAAAAAACAGGCCAGAGTGAATGCTTTCCATCCATGAGTCCAAGGGTCCTAATTCCTCAAAGCCACATAATGACAATGGGTGGCTAATAATTGCCTTCTGTCTCTGTAGATGACACCAGCAGGGATCTAGCAAGAATTCAAGCAGAGTTGGAAGAATTAAACAGACCAGAATAGCATTTCAGAGGCCCAGAAAACTAATTTTTTATTGTAACTGCCGTCCGCAGCAGTAGGTCACAACCTACGAGCTAAATCTAAACAAAAAGGTTAGCTTGTAAAATAGAATTAAACAGTATGAGGAGTATCCCAAGATAATATTCAAAATGACAGAGAATGCAATAAAAATGACTCATTATACCAAGAACAAGTAAGATTACAACTTGAATTAGAAAGATATTCAACAGATGTGAATACTGAGATGAATTAGATATTGAAACTCTGACAAAGATTTTAAAGAAGACATTACAAACTGCTTCAATAGGTAATTATGAATTCCCTTGAACGAAAGGTAAAAATACAAAGTTTTAGCAAAGAAATTGAAGCTATAAGAAATAGCCAAATAGAGACCATCCTGGCTAACACGGTGAAACCCCGTCTCTATTAAGAAACACAAAAAACTAGCCGGGCAAGGTGGCGGGCGCCTGTAGTCCCAGCTACTCGGGAGGCTGAGGCCGGAGAATGGCGTGAACCCGGGAGGCGGAGCTTGCAGTTAGCTGAGATCCCGCCACTGCACTCCAGCCTGGGTGACAGAGCGAGACTCCGTCTCAAAAAAAAAAAAAAAAAAAAAATTTAAAATAATAATAATTGGGGAAAAAAAACATTGTCTTTTCAACAGATGGTGCTGGAACAACAGGATATCCACATGACCAAAAAAAAAAAGAAAGAAAGAAGGAAGGGAGGAAGAGAGGGAGGAGGGAAGGAAGGAGAGAAGAAAAGAAGAAATGAAGGAAGGAATAAGGGAAGGGAAGAAAAAGGAAGGAAGGGGAAGGGGAATGGGTGGAGGGAAAGGGCGAAGAGGAAGAAGGGGAGGAGGAGGGGAGGGAAGGGGGAGGGAGGAAAGGGGGAGAGTTAGGGGAGGGGAGGGAGAGGAGGGGAGAGGAGGGAAGGGAAGGGAGAGACACAGACACAGACCTTATACCTTTCACAAAAATTAACTCAAATCAATCATGGACCTGAACGTTACGTTAAGGAACTGAATCCTGCCAACAACCTAAATGCACTTAGAAATGGATTCTTTCCTAATTAAGCCTCCATAAGAGACTTCAGCCCAGCTGATATCTTAAATTTAACCTTTTGAAATTCTGAGCCTAAAAATTATTTGAGTTATGCCTGAATTTCTGATGTACATAACTGTATTGTTTTAAATCACTGTGTTATACCATAATAGAAAACTAATACAAGCATCTTTATATACATAAAACAAATAACTATTAAAAAAATAAACAACTGCTGTTTATTTAGCAATTACTAGCCCAAAACTACTAAGTGAAAACAGACAAATTTGGACAGTCTATTTTTTTCAATTGTGTGACTCTTATGCATTCTAATGTAATTCACTAATAAGGTAGACACAAAAATTTATTTGGCATATTGAATCATTGCATTTATAGTAAATATTAGAAAATTATAAGTTCCTCTTCCATTTTAATTTAAGTGGTTGGTTATAAATAACTTTTAAGTTTGATAACTGGGCAATTTACAAAAGAAAGAGGTTTAAAGGACTTAAAGTTTCATGTGGCTGGGGATGCCTCATAATCATGGTGGAAGGCAAGGAGGAGCAGGTCATGTCTTATACGGATGGCATCAGGCAAAGAGAGAGAGCTTGTGCAGGGAAACTTCCAATTTTAAAACAATCACATTTCATAAGACTTATTCACTATCATGAGAACAGTATGGGAATGACCTGCCCCCATGATTCAATTATCTTCCACAGGGTCCCTTCCCACAATATGAAGGGAATTATGTAGGAATTAAGGAACCTGCAAGATGAAATTAGGGTGGGCACTCAGAGTCAAACAATATCATTCCATGCCTTGCCGCTTACAAATCTCAACTCTTCACATTTCAAAACCAATCATGCCGTCCAACAGTCCCCCAAAGTCTTAACTCATTCCAACATTAAATCAAAAGTCCACAGTCCAAAATCTCATCTGAGACAAGGCAAGTCCATTCTGTCTATAAGCCCGTAATATCAAAATCAAGTTAGTTACTTGCTAGATACAATGGGGGTACAGGAATTGGGTATATACAGCTGATCGGAATGAGATAAATTGTCTAAATAAAATGGGATAAAATAATAAATAAATGGGATAAAAGTCTAAATTCCTTTGACTATATGTCCTACATCCAGGTCACATTGATGCAAGAGGTAAGTTCGCATGGTCTTGTGCAGCTCCGCCCTTGCAGCTTTGCAGGGTACAGCAGCCCTCTCAGCTGCTTTCATGGGCTACCGTTGAGTGTCTGCAGCCTTTTCCAGGTGCACAATGCAAGCTGTCAGTGAATCTACCATTCTGGGGTCTGGAGCATGGTGGCCCTCTTCTCACAGCTCAACTACGCAGTGTCCAATAATGACTCTTTGTGGGGACTCCAATCCTACATTTTCCTTCTGCATGACCCTAGCAGATGTTCTCCATAACGGCTCTGCTCCTGCAACCAACTTCTGCCTGGGCATCCAGGCATTTCCATACGTCCTCTGAAATCTAGGCAGAGGTTCCCAAACCCCAGTTCGTGATTCTTGTGCACTCACAGGTTCAACAGCACATGGAAACTACCAAAGTTTGGAGTTTGCACCCTCTGGAGCCATGGACCAAGCTCTACATTGGCCCCTTTCAGCCATGGCTGGAGTAACTGGGACACAGGGCACCAAATTCCTACACTGCACACAGCACAGAGACTCTGCATCCAACCCATGAAACCATTTTTTCCTTGTAGGCCTCCAGGCCTGTGATGAGAGGGGTTGCCATGAAGACCTCTAACATATCCTGGAGGCATTTTCCCTATTGTCTTGGGGATTAACATTTTGTTCCTTGTTTCTTATGCAAATTTCTGCAGCAGGCTTGAATTTCTTCTCAGAAAGTGGGTTTTTCTTTTCTATCAAATTGCCAGGCTGCAAATTTTCTGAACTGTTTTGCTCTGCTTCCTTTATAAAACTGAATGCCTTTAATAGCACCAAGTCAACTCTTGAATGCTTTGTTGCTTAGAAATTTCTTCTGCTAGATACCCTAAATAATCTCTCTCAAGTTCAAAGTTTCACAAATCTCTAGGGCAGGGGAAAAATGTCACCAGTCTCTTTGCTAAAACATAACAAGAAACACCTTTGCTCCAGTTCCCAACAAGTTCCTCATCTCCATCTGAGACCACCTCAGCCTGGATTTCATGGTCTATATCATTGTCAGCATTTTCATCAAAGCTATTCAACAAGTCTCTAGGGAGTTCTGACCTTTTCCACCTTTTCCTGTCTTCTTCTGAGCCCTCAAAACTGTTCCAACCCCTGCCTGTTAGCCAGTTCCAAAATCACTTCCACATTTTCAGGTATCTTTTCAGCAGCACCCCATTCTACTGGTACTCTACTGGTACCAATTTACTGTATTAGTCCATTTTCATGCTGTTGTTAAAGACATACCAAAGACTGGGCAATTTACAAAATAAAGAGGTTTAATGGACTTACAGTACCATGAAGCTGGGGAGGCCTCAGAATCTTGGTGCAAGGCAAGGAAAAACAAGTCATGTCTTACATGGATGACAGCAGGCAAAGAGAAAGAACTTGTGGATGGAGACTCCTGTTTTTAAAGCCATCACATTTCATGAGACTTATTCAGTATCATGAGAACAGCATGGGAAAGTCCTATCCTCATGATTCAATTATCTCCTACCAGGTCCCTCCCACAACCAGTGAGAATTATGGGAGCTACAAGATGTGATCTGGGTGGGGACACAGAGTCAAACTGTATCAGAGGTGATTGGAGCATGAGGACAGATTTATCCCTTGCTGTTCTTGTGATAGTGAGTTCTCATTAGTTCTGATGGTTTAAAAGTGTGTGGCACTTCCTGCTTTGTTCTCTGTCTCTTCTGCCACCATGTGAAGATGTGCTTGCTTCCCCTTCACCCTTCCACCATAACTGTAAGTTTCCTGAGGCCTCCCAGACATGCCTCCTGTGCTGCCTGTGGAACTATGAGTCAATTAAACCACTTTTCTTTATACATTACTCAGTCTTTTGTAGTTCTTTATAGCATTGTGATAACAGCGTAATACAGAAAACTGGTACCAGGTAAGTGGGGCACTGCTACAATGATGCTGAAAAATGTGGAAGCAACTTTGAAACTGATTAACAGGCAGAGGTTGGAACAGTTTGAAGGGCAC
The DNA here is from genome assembly GCF_003255815.1 of Theropithecus gelada. NCBI lineage: Eukaryota > Metazoa > Chordata > Mammalia > Primates > Cercopithecidae > Theropithecus > Theropithecus gelada. Next base: position 90,593,846 of record NC_037682.1, on the reverse strand, counting down.
AGAAGAAGACAGGAAGATGAGGGTAGGTTTGGAACTTCCTAGAGACTTTTTGAATGGTTGTGACCCAAATGCTGATAGTGACATGGACAATGACATCCAGGCTGAGGTGGTCTCAGATAAAGATGAGAACTTATTAGGAAATTGAGTAAAGGTCAAACTTCTTTAGCTTTACCAAAGAGATTGGCAGGATTGTGCCTTTGCTCTAGGGATCTGTGGAACTTTAAACTCGAGAGAGACAATTTAGGGTATCTGGTGGAAGAAATTTCTAAGCAGCAAAGTATTCAGAAGTGGTCTTGTTGCTTCTAAAAGCCTGTGACCATCTGCATAAGCAAAGAGAATTTATCTTTAAAAGGGAAGCAGAGCATAAAAGTTTGGAAAATTTGCAGCCTGATCATGGGGTAGAAATGAAACACCCATTTTGGGGGGGAGGAATTCAAGGCTGCAGAAATTTGCATGAGTAAAAAAAAAGCCAAATGTTAGTAGCCAAGATAATGGGGAAAATGCCTCCAAGGTATTTCAGAGACCTTCATTGCAGCCCCTCCCATCACAGGTCCATAGGCTTAGGAGGGAAAAACGGTTTTGTGGGACAGGCCAAGGGCCCCACTGCTCTGTGCAGCTTCAGGACATGGCACCCTGAATTCCAGATACTCCAGCACCAGCTGTAGCTAAAAGGGGCCAACATACAACTTGGGCCATTGCTTCAGAGGGGCAAGCTTCAAGCTTTGGCAGCTTCCATGTGGTGTTGGACCTACAGGTACACAAAAGGCAATAATTGATATTTGGAACCTCCGCCTAGATTTCAGAGCATGTATGGAAACACCTGAATGTCCAGCAGAAGTCTGCTGCAGGGACGAAGGCCTCATGGAGAACCTCTACTAGGACAATGCAGAGGGGAACGGTGAGGTCGGAGGCCCCCTGACAGGGTCCCCACTGGGGCACTCTGTAGTGGAACTGTTAGAAGAGGGCCACTGTCCTCTAGACCCCAGAATTGTAGACTGACCCACAGCCTGTACCATGCACCTGGAAAAGCTGCAGGCACTCAATACCAGCCCATGAAAGCAGTTGTGAGGGCTGTACCCTGCAGAGTCATGAGGTAGGAGCTGCCCAAAGCCTTGGAAGCCCACCCCTTGCATCAGTGTGCCCTAGGTGTGAGCAGTTGAGTCAAAGGAGATTATTTTGGAGCTTTAATATTTAGTTACTGCCCTTCTGGGTTTTAGATGTGAATGGGGTCTGTAGCCCCTTTGTTGTGGCCAATTTCTCTCACTTGGAATAAGAGCATTTACCCAATGACTGTACCTGCATTGTTACTTGGAAGTAATTAACTTGTTGTTGATTTTACAGGCTCATAGGCAGAGAAGACTTTTCTCAGATAAGACTTTGGACTTGGAATTTTGAGTAAATGCTGGGATGAGTTATGACTTTGGGGGACTGTCAGGAAGGCATAATTTGTCTTTTGAAACATGAGAAGAACATGAGATTTGGAAGGAGCCAGGGGCAGAATGATATTGTTTCGCTCTATGTCCCCACCCAAATCTCATGTTGAAATGTAATTCCCAATGTTGGGGCAGGGACCTGGGGGGAGGTGATTGGATCATGGGGGAGGATTTACCCTTTACTGTTCTTGTGAGGTTAACTTCTCATGAGATCTGCTGGTTTAAATATGTGTGGTCCTTCCTCCTTCCTTTCTCTCCCTCTTCTACTGCCATTTGAATACCTGCTTGCTTATACTTCTCCCTTTCATCACGATCTTAAGTTTACAGAGGCCTCCCCAGCCATGTCTCTTATATAGCCATTGGAAATGTGAGTCAATTAAACCTATTTTCTTTATAAATCACCCAGTTTCAGGTGGTTCTTTATAACAGTGTAAGAACAGACTAATACACCATTATATACTGTATATTTTTATGGTCATGGGTTTTCAAATATTACATTATAAAAATGATCCTATTTTATTACATCTTCTCCATTTCAAATGCTACTTTACAGTGCTTTCCCATGGAATGCTTATTACAAGCTTGTACTCCCATTTCTAAAATCACTAAATTAGTAGTAATTGTATTACTTTTTAAAGTTTAAATCAGCTTCACCTAAAATGAATATACCATTTTGACAGGTCCCAGGTTTGCTACTACTCCAATTGCATCACTCTTTAAATAGACTTGTGTTGCTCATGTGAGACAAAGAAAGAAAGTTTCTTTCCATCTATAATTGAACTCTCATTAGAGGGGAAATCATCTTAGATTTAGGCACCTGCTGTCAGTCACAGATATCCTTGGGTTCATGCTAACATATTTAAGCAGGTTAATTATATTGGACTATGTTCTCTGTTAGACTCTTGAAAAGCTTAGGGTCACAATTATTTCCCCATCTCTGATCAGCTTCCTTATGAATTCTTGCTATTGAGCATGACTATCTAGTGAAATAAATCACCATTATTAGTACTGAAACATTTTTTATTTGCCATTATGATACTGGGGAACAAATATGTTCAAACTTTATAGATTAATTCACCAAGTAATCCTGCATTGTGTGAAAAACAGCATTAAATCTGACAGGCGGCCAGGCACAGTGGCTCACACTTATAATCCCAGCACTTTGGAAGGCTGAGATGGACGGATCATGAGGTTGGGTGATCGAGACCATCCTGAATAACACAATGAAACACTGTTGCTACTAAAAATACAAAAATTAGCAGGGCATGTTGGCATGTGCATGTAGTTCCAGCTACTTGGGAGGCCAAGGCAGGAGAATCGCTTGAAATCGGGAGGCAGAGGTTGCAGTGAGCCGAGATCACGCCACTGTGCTCCAGCCTGGGTGACAGAGCGAGACTTCGTCTCAAAAAAAAAAAAAAAAAAAAAAAAAGATAGAAAAAAAAAGAAAAAGAAAAAAAGAAAAAAAAATCTGACAGGCAAAACCTTGCTTAAGGTTTCAGATCAGCAACATACTGTCATTGCAAAGTAGTGAATTCACTTAAAGGGTTATTACATTTCAATGTCCTTCACTTTTTGTAAAATATAGATAAAAATACTTTGAGGATTTCAGTAATTTGTAAATTATAAAGAACAATATGCAGTTTAGTAATTATTCAGACAAGAAATCATGGTGATATATACTTTCCAGATAAACGAAGGGTAGAAAAGAAAATATGGACTAGAATTTGCATTAATATAGAGGTTACACAGATAATCCTATAGAATATAGTGTTACTCAGATTAGTAAAATATGAAGTAAAACAGGAAGAGATAATAAGAACTTGTAAGCATTTTGGAGAGGTGGAGTGGGAAGATAGCCTGAAGGGTTCAAGATCAGCCTGAGCAACATAGAGAGATCCCCATCTATACCAAACATAATTTTAAAAATTAGGTGGGTGTGGTGATCATGCCTGTGGTCAGCCATTTAGGAGCCTGAGGCAGGAGGATTGCTTAAGTCCAGGAATTTGAGGCTGCAGTGAGACATTGCAGTGAGACATTAGAGTGCAGTGACATCACTGCACTCCAGCCTGGGCAAGAGAGTGAGAACTTGTTTCTGAAAATGAAAAAAAAAGAAAGAGTTTGGAAGGTTATGTAATTGTGCAGATTCATACTGGGGAATGAGAAAATGAAAAAAAAATTCCTCAGTGTAATTCTGTCTTTCAGATAAAGTAATGCTCTTACTTAAGAGCTAATAATTAAGAAAAGACTGGTCAGTCTTTTCACTGGAGATATTTTCATTTTTACAGTTCTATTGAAATATAATTGACAAAAATTATATATATTTAAGGTATACGGTGTGAGGATTTGATATAAATATAATTGTGAAATGATTATCACAATGAAATTATGAAAGTTACTTTACAATTTAAAAGCAGAACAACCACATGACCCAGGGATTCCACTTGTAGATATTTCTTTAAATTTAATAGAGGCATTCTAACACTTATTAAAGGCTAGCCTGAGATAGAATGAATGTAAGGTAGAGAAGGGAATTTCAAAATAATTGCATATTTTTTTCCTTAACTTAAATATTTATAATTTAACTGAGAATAAAATCCTTAATAATGAAATGGAAAATAATAATAAAGAGCAGCATATAATTACTGATAATTATGTTTTACAACTTCTGTAATATTGGATCCTATTTTTCTTTGTATCCAAGTATTTTATACTACAAGGTTTTCTACAAAAATATTTTTATTTTTAATTTCTAGTTAGAAGAGTTTTTGGTTTTAGATTTTGTTACCAATTTCTATTTTATGCATTGTGATGAGTGCTGTTTGTAATATTTTTAACAATTTATTTGCAATAACTCTAACTTTACTGATGTTTATGTTGTGATCAAATATTTTATCACTTGTTGAAATATCCCATGTTTGTTTGAGAAACAGGTATATTTTCTATTTTTGATATGTAAAGTTTGATACATATTAGTAATATCTATGTTAAATTACCTTGTTTAGGTTTCTACATCTTCTGAAGATACTAAACTTTACTAGATAAAATTCCTGTGTGTATGGCTCTTCACCTGGAGACATTCTTCATTTGAAATAATGTGGACTGGACTTAAGCAGAAAGTCACAGTATAACTTGCTTGGGGAGTTACAGTACAGAGTATAGGCATTCAGAAGCAGCTCGGACAGAAAGAATAAAATCATGGAAAATGAAGCTATAGAAAGAACAGTCCTGCCTGTGCACCGTGGTTCATGCCAGTAATCCTAGCACTTTGGGAGGCCAAAGGGGGCGGATCATCTGACATCAGGCGTTCGAGACCAGCCTGGCCAACATGGTGAAACTCTACCTCTACTAAAAATACAAAAATTAGCCGGGTATGGTGGCAGGCCCCTGTAATCCCACCTATGTGGGAGGCTAAGGAAGGAGAATCGCTTGAACCGGAGAGACAGAGGTTGCAGTGAACCAAGATCACACCACTGCGCTCTAGTCTGAATGACAGAGTGAGACTCTGTCTCAAAAAAAAGGAAGGAAGGAAGGAAGGAAGAAAGGAAGGGAGGGAGGGAGGGAGGGAGGGAGGGAGGAAGGCAGGCCCTAATTTCCTACCAAAAACCAATCATTGAAATGCTAAAATAATAAAAAGTTGTTCTCACTGCCATTGTAGGGATGTCAGAGTTTAAAGTTTTAGTCCAGGAAACTTAACGTTGAGCTGAAGCAAAAATCAATATTTTTCAGAAAAAGATAAAAGCAGCAACACTCTTGACAACATAGCATGGACGACGTCCAGTATGAGATAAAAAATACTGGACTTGCAAAGAAATGGAAAACATATCTAATTAGCAGTTAATAGAAATCTACAAGAAGGTGACTCAGATGTATTTACAGAAAAATAAATTTAAATAATATATTTATCTTATATATTTATATTATATATGAAATGGAAAATAATATATAAATATATAAGAAATATATATTATTTAAAGTTCTTTTTCTGTAAATAACTATATAATTATATAATAATAATTAATATATTATATATGATATATAACTAATAATTATATAATAAACATATACTATGAATATATATTCAAATGTGAATACATAATATTTGTATTATATATTTATACTAACATCTTAAAGGAATTAAAAGAAAATATAGTCAAAATAAAAAGATGATAGAGAAAGGAAAACTATAAAAATGAACAAATGTAGATTCTTTAGATAAAAATAAAATACAAAATTCAATAGTTTGGCTTAACAGCAGATTGAAAAATGGAATAAATGACTGGTGAATCTGAAAAATGCATAAATAATATTTGTACAATTGAAAAACAGAGAAAACAAGACTAAAAAATGCAGAGTGTACCAATGACCTGTGAAATAAAGCCAGATAGTCTAACAAATATGTAATTGAAGACACAGAAGCAGAAAAGAGAGGAAAAAAAAAAATTTAAGACTGAACAATATAGAAAAATTGTATAAACTTTATGAAAAAATAAACTCAGAAATACACAATGTTCTGATGAATACAAAGATAATCGTCTCTGGAAAATCATAGTGTACTATGAACCACTGTTCCAACTTTTCTGTAAATGTGAAATTGTGTTAAATATTTAGATTCCTCCAAAACAAAAAAAAATTGTTTTCTTTCTGTATGCCTCAGATAGGAAGTCATGCCTATAAATGGAAGACAATGTACTCAATTGAACAAAAGATAATCCACATAAAATTAAATTTTAAAAATATTCTAAATACATTTGAAGTATATTAATACTTTAACTCATATTAAAGAACATTAAACACCATCTACACAAATGGCAAATCGTAATCCGGTAATGGAAGGGAAAGAGAACATGACAGAATATTTATATTTTCTTACTTATCACATGTATGTGATTATAATATGAAATTAAGAAAATATGCAATATGTTCTACTTTTAAAATAGAATGTACTTTAACTTTATATGAAAAATAGTTAATATTTGAGAATAATAAAAAACTTATGACCTGGCACGGTGGCTCATGCCTCTAATCCCAGCACTGTGGGAGGCCGAGGAGGGCGGATCACGAGGTCAGGAGGAGATCGAGACCATTTTGGCCAACAGGGTGAAACTTCGTCTGTACTAAAAATACAAAAATTAGCCAGGTGTGGTGGCACGTATCTATAATCCCAGCTACTCAGGAGGCTGAGGCAGGAGAATTGCTTGAACCAGGGAGTTGGAGGTTGCAGTGAGCCAAGATCGCTCCAGCCTGGTGACAGAGCAAGACTCTGTCTCAAAAAAATAAAAATAAAAAAATAAAAACTTATGCAACTGTAAAAATGGATTAGTGTGAGATTATATTAAATATTAAAATTATATGGTAATCAAGGGTATTATTTTTTTAACTCGACAGAGAGTTCAGTGCAAAACAATATGTCAAAATAGATGACAGTATATATTCGAATTTGATATGTGAAAATAGTATTATTTCAATGTACTGAGAAATAATGGTTTATTTCATAAATAATGAAAATAATAAAATTGATCTCTGTTTTCATACTATATACAAAAATAATTTTTGTATAGATTAAATTTTAAGTAACATTTCTTTGCATGTAATGTTTTGAGAAAACAAGATCATTTTGGTTTGGGGAAAGCTTTCAAAATAAGAGAAGCACTCAGAAACTGTAAAGTTAAAAATATATTTTATTACAATTAAAAACTTATAATAAAACTTCCTCCTATTAAAAGAAAAATGAATACAAATAAACCTAAAGCACAAGTATGTAATCATTTAGGCCAAATGTAAGGAGTGACAAAACCACTCAGAATCTGTAGAAAGCAGCACAGATTCTGTTATAATAAACTATGCTTAAAGTTGTCATGTTGTCAACGAGGTTATTTACATATGATTGGATTTCAGGACATTTGTATTTTATTTCTTCTATTTTTTTTTTCCAAAATATTTTTTAAGTAAGTAAAAAAAAATTAAGATATTTCTAAAATACACAAGCTTAGACCATAAAATGGTCTAAGAACTTATCTAGCAGATATTTTGGCTGATTCTACATAAGTTTTATTATTTAATGGTGGCTCTAATTACGTAATGTGTAAATCTAGAGATTCTTTATTACTGAAATATTGATCCATTCCACCCATTTATAAATTGTATTATAAAAACAACTGCCAACTTTTTCATTTTCAGAAACTTTTTAATATATCTAATAATTTTAAAAACCCAAAAAATGGATTTTTTTGATAAATCAGAAAAAAATTGACATAATTTTGGTGTCTGTTGATCTAAAGTTACTTCATGATTTGTTTTTTATTCATGTCCCCTGTTATTTATTTATTTTTTTTCTCTATCATGAAAATAATCTGTAGTGGTTCTTGCATTGGAGCAGAAATCTCATTTCATGGGTTGAGTGAAACCTTACTTAGCAATACTATTTCTGTATGTATTTGATACACTGAAGTCTTATTCAGTCTCCCATGCATTGGAGCTCTATCATCTGTAAAATGCATTTCCTATGCCGGGCTCTTCTTTGGTCACCAGAGTTTGCTGATTAGTACTGGTACTGATACTTCTATTTGATACTTTTAGGGTATTTTTTTCTCTTTTCAGTTTCAATTATTATTATTTTTTAAGATTATTCATTCTATTATTCTCAATGTTTACTTTCACCTCACACTGCATTTAATCTTTCTTCTATTATTTAATTATTTTTTCTATGACAGTTCACTGTTCTTACTCATGGTTCCAGCTCCTCTCAAGTTTATCAAACTTTTAAATCTTTGATTAGTAAAGTAAGCCTAAATTTGGATTAAACATTCACAAATATATATAGCTCTTATATTTGTAGTCACTGTATTAATTGACTGCATGAGGTAATTATTTAAGATTATAAAGCTTATTTTTAAGTACTAATATGTCAGAATTCAGAAATACAAATTATTTTATACTTGGTAACTAATTTCATGTTACTGTAGTGGCAGATTCTATAAATTATCAGGAACAGTTTGCATTTTGATCACTGGGTATAGGTGCTTTACTTGGCTGTGGTGATTTAATCACAACCAGCTTGAACCTTGAGGAAAACCACCTGATATTTTATAAAGAATTTTGTCTTCAAAAATGTGTTTTTGTGTCTTACTAAACATGCATAATAAGAGAGTAATTTGTTAAGGGCACAGATTCTGAAGAGAGAATTCGATATTTCCTTCATCTATAAACCAGGTTAATATTATCTTAATTTAAAACACATAGACTAAGCAATACCTTTTATTATTATCTTTAAACAGAAAGAAAAAAATAAAAATGAAAAAGAATAATATCAGTTACTAGCTTTGAGAACCTTGACAAATTATTTATGATCCTTAATATTATAATCTGTATTATTGGGATTATGAGACTCACTTTAATAGTTTCCTCACAGGATTACTGTGAGGATCAAATAAGATAAAATGTGTGAAATGCTTTAGGAAGTATGGGTACTGTGCAAATATTAATTCTTACTATTACTTATGTAATTTTTGCCTTAGAGATAATGAAACTCATTCTGTTTATTCTAAAGGAGGTATGTAAGTATTTTAAACAAAATTCAAGCAATATTTGCAGAGGAAATATAGTTTTATTTTTAACTTTATAATGTAATATAGAAGACTATGAAGACTTAAGAAAATTTGAGTTTTTTAAAAAAATTAAACAAGCTATTTTAAAACTTTTATTACTATTAGCAATATCACTCATTTTCAAATAGTCAATCTTAAAATGCTAGTTTTTTACATTTAACACAAGTAATATTGGAGACCCTTATTTAGTTTGGCAGAATATGAAAACATTAACAGAGTATTCTGTCTCTCAAAACATCAGAATTTATGGCAATATGTTTCCCAGGGAAAGAGAGCAGTACATATATATGAAGATATTTAGAGTGCGTATTATTCTGTGGCACTAATGCTGGTAAAAGTTTTAAAGCCTAAGAACTGAGAATAACTGCATTCATAAAATTGCAAGTTTTCAAAAGATCTTGTTTTAGTAGTAAACTTTAGACCTGCAAAGCTCAAGTAGGATTAAAATTAATTCAGTCTTCTTACCTTCTTAGTTGGTAAGATAGTCTTCAAAGCAATTTACATGCAAACATTTATTTGAAAAAAGTACAAGATTATTGGGATAACTGCCTAACTCTGTTGCATGTCAGTAACATTTTAAAAACTAAAGTAAGACTCATTCGGCATGCATAATAAGCCTTGTTTTGTATTTACTGGTTATGTTGATCTATAAGGTGGTATCATCCAGATTTCTAAATTTTCATTAGAATTGACTTATTCAGACAAATTGAGGATCAATGTTCATTTTATTAAATATACCTAAATATCCTGCCTCTCTGGAATTTGTTGAACAGAGTGGTATAAAATGTCCAATGCTTTGCACAAAGTGTTCCATAAGTTCTTTTTAAATGGACTTGATGAAAGTATCTGACTAAGAGTATTGCAATATACTCAGGGGTATCTTGCTACTGAGTTGCCTTCAGCCTCTGTAGCTGGTTTTGAGAAAGCATATGGATTCTAAAAGTTGATTATATTACTCTCAATTTATTATTTAATTTAGGAAATGCAACAGATTGTCCAGGAATAATGTACATTTGACATATATTTGGTTGAGTATATTCTTTCTTATTTTCTACATGCTTATTTGTTTCATTTGGTGGTTAATGTTGGTGAAAGATTAAAATCTCCAAGGGCATAAACTGAAGGGGCCAGTTCTTCCTTTACTCACTGCTGTCCTTTTATGGAACAGTCCCATGACTTAATGCTGATTAGTTAGAAATATTCTACATGTAGGAGTTTTGGTGTGTCATTTCTGACTATTTTATTTAAAACTCCCCTACCTGTCCGTCACTCTATTTCTCCATAAGCTGAAATTGTATAGACCACACATTTATTTGTTTATTGTGGACTCCCTTATGAGTATAAAAGTTCCTTCTTCACTGATGTATCCCCAGTACCAAGAAAAGTCACCAGTATGTAGTATTTCCCAAACAGATATTTGTTAAATACATGAATAAATAATAGGTAATGACATTGGTAAAGATAAAAGCATCCTGTTAAGTCTTAATGCCATAAGATTATGTTGGAACTCCTGTTTCTTGGTCTCCCAAATGCCTTGATTTTTATTAGTTTATCAACTTCCTCAGTTATCTTTCCATGAATTTCTATTTACTTAAGTGTACCAGAATAAATTTTATTTCTTATAAGGGACAAAAATAGAGGCCTAAAATCCTTCATTGCTCTTCTCCTAACACTAGGAAATTTAGCAAAAGAAGGAGTATATGATATTGAGAATCTTATTACTACAAATCTATACATGAACATAAATATAAAGATATATATATAAATATATACATATACATATGTTTTTTGAGACAGACTTTCACTCTTGTCACCCAGACTGGAGTGCAATGGAGCAATATCTTGGGTCATTGCAACCTCTGCCTCCCAGTTTCAAGTGATTCTCCTGCCTCAGCCTCCCAGGTAGTCGGGATTACAGGTGCCCGCCACCACACCTGGCTAAGTTTTGTATTTTTAGTAGAGACGGGGTTTCATCATGTTGTCCAGGCTGGTCTCGAACTCCTGACCTCAGGTGAACCACCTGCCTTGGCCTCCCAAAGTGCTGGGATTACAGGTGTGAGCCACCATGCCTGGCCCAAACATATTTTTTGATATTGTATCATATAAAAACGGGACAGATTTTTGCCATGTATGGAGGGTGTGTTTCAGATCATATGACCTTTAATTTAAGCATCATAGTATTTACAAGTTCACCTTCCAGACCAGTTGGAGTAACAGGAGATAGTTATTCATAGTCAGAGCACCAGGTAGCAGTGATTTAATGTCTGTTTTTCTTAACAAGGTCTGTGTAGTAACCTAATCTTGGGTAGGAGACAAATAGGAATTTTTAAATTACTGTCTTTGTTTGGGTGCCAAAACAAAATACCATAGACTGGTTAACTTAAACTACAGAAATTTATTTCTCACAATATGGAAGAGTATGAAGTCCAAGATCAAGATGCTGATTCAGTTTTGACGTCCTGCTGTGACCTCTTACAGCCTTTCCTCAATGTATGCACATGGAGAGAGAGAAAACTGTGGTCTTTCTTCCTCTTTTCATAAGTACACAATTCTACCTATTCAGGGCCTTACTCCTAAAGCCTCATTTTGCCTTAATCACCGCCATCAATGCCCTTCTTCTAAATATAGTCACATTGGACTTTTTTTTTTTTTTCTTTCTTTTTCTTTTTTTTTCTTTGAGACGGAGTTTTGCTCTTGTTGCCCAGGCTGGGATGCAATGATGCAATCTCAGCTCACCGCAACTTCCAACTCCCGGGTTCAAATGATTCGCCTGCCTCAGCCTCCCTCCTGAGTAGCTGGGATTACAGGCATGTGCCACCATGCCCGGCTAATTTTGTATTTTTAGTAGAGATGAGTTTCTCCATGTTGGTCAGACTGGACTCGAACTTCCGACCTCACGTGATCTGTCTGCCTCAGCCTCCCAAAGTGCTGGGATTACAGGCGGAGACACGGTGGCTGGCCCACATTGGGCTTTAACATGTATAGTTAATGACTATTCCAGGCTATCAAGAAAAAGGCTGCTGGTATCTTATATTTATAAACTATTTCACATACTGTTTTTACATATTTGATCAGCAAAACATCTCAGAGGTAGGCTGTACAGATATGAGCACAGGACTTAAATTATCATTGAGGAAAAAGAGCCTACATTGTAGACATTTATTTTTAAAAAACTGAACATTTATATTGGCGGTACAGCAATGGATTCCTGGTGTTTTGACTCACTTTTCACAATATCTATTTTTTCTCAGTGCCAGAAGAACTGAAATAACTCTCTGAGCTCTTCTTATCTCATTTTCTTTCTACTTTCAGTTCCTCTCTTGACTCACAGTGTCTTTACTATGCCCCAGGTTTGCTATATGTCCAATTGGATTTCTATGTTTCTCATTTAACTTCTATCAGAAAAAGTTCCTGAACACTTATTATTTTGTGACTCATATTCAAAATTATTCAAAACTATTTTAAACAATGGAACACAATTTACACATAAATGTGTAAATCATAAATTTTCTTGGTATTGGCATTATGGTATATGGAATATAAAAATAAAATCAGCAAAGCAAAAAACATTATATTGAAGAAATTAATTACATATAGTTTATAACTCAATAGGAACAGAACACTATCCAATAATAAAACAAAAACAACTTTTTCTCAGCAAGTTATTTTGGATATAAACAAACCAATTGTAAATTCTCTTTGGGGCAGAAAAAAACCTAGAACAACCAAAAAATATTCAAGAGAATAACAAAGTTAGATAATTGATATTACACAACTCCAAGACTTATTATAAAAGAGAGTGTGTTGTTTGAAAAAAAAAAAGACAAATAGGTTAATAGAACAGAAATAGATTTGCATAAATATAGTCAACTAATCTTTGGCAAAGGAGGAAAGGCAACATAATGGATGTCTTAACAAATGGTGCTGAAACAATGGATATTCATATACAAAAAGAAAATGAATCTAGACACTAATATTACACCCTTCACAAAAACTAACTCAGAATAGATTACAGACCTAAGTGTAAAACAAAAATACTATTAAACTCCTGTAAGATAACATAAGAGAAAATCTAGCCTACCTTGGGTTTGGCAAAAATGCTTTAGATACAACACCAAAGGCACAATCCATGAAAGAAAGCATCGATAAACTGGACATCATTAAAATTAAAATTTTTGTCTGGAGACAGAGCACGATGACCAAATAGAAGCCACCAGTAATCACCCCTCTCTGTAGGAACACCAAATTGAACAACTATCCGCACAAAAATCACCTTTTTAAGAACCAAAAATCAGGTGAGCGATCACAGTACTTGGTTTTAACATCATATTCAAAAAAGAGGCACTGAAGAGGATTGGAAAGACAGTCTTGAATCATCTGCACCACCCATTCTGTATTTCTTTCACTATGGCACTGAAAGAAAATCTGTGTGCTTGGGAGAAGGAATGCACAGTGATTGTAGGATATTGCACTGGAACTCAGTGCTGCCCTGTCGAAACAGCAAGTAAAACAGAGAGGAACTCAGCCAGGGACTATGGAAGGAGCATTTGGATAAGCCCTAGCCATACGGGAATTGTCCATCCTGGCAATCAAAACTTGAATTTTGGCAAGCCTCACAACCGTGGGCTAAAGTACTCTGGAGTACTAAGTAAACTTAAAAGGCAGTATAGGCCGCAAGGACTGCAATTCCTGGGCTCCGTGCTGGGTTTAAAGCTGGTGGACTTGGGGTGCATGTGACCTAGTAAGGTACTAGCTGGGGCAGCCAGTGGAGTGACTGCATCGCCCCTCCCTTAACCCCAGCAAGGCAGCTCCCAGCATGAAGAGACACTCATTTCTTCTGCTTGAGGAGAGGAGAGGGGCGAGTAAGGAGGACTTGTAGCTTTGATTCCAGTTCAGCCACAGTAGAAGAGAATAACAGGTAGAACTCTGAGGCCCCCATTCCAGGCCCTAGCACTCAGATCACATTTCTAGAGACACTGTGGGCCAGAAGGGAAGCCACTGTCTTGAAGGGAAGCACCCAGTTCTAGCAGAAGTTATCACCTGCTGACTTACGAGCCCTTGGGCCTTGAATAATCAGTAGTGGTAGCCAAGCAGTACTCACTACAGACCTTGGCAAGACTCAGAGCCATGCTGACTTCAGATATGACTCAGCACATTCCCACCTGAGATGGTTACAGGGAGAGACCACCTCTTCTGTTTGAGGAAAGGAGAAGGAAAAGTAAAGGGGCATTGTCTCCAGCTTGGACACTAGCTTGGCCACAGTGGGGTAGAATATTAAGTGGGTTACCAGGGTCCCTCATACCAGGCCTTGGCTCCTGGATGGCATTACTGGACCTTCCCTAGGCCAGAAGGCAGCCTACTTCCCTCAAAGGAGAGACAGGATGGACAGCATTCACCATAAGGTGACTGAAGGGTCCCTGGATGTTGAGTGGACATCAGCAGCAGAGAGGTAGACCTGGGGTAATAGTGGGCATACAAAGAAAATCATCTTCTTGAGGAAAGGGGAGAGAAGAATAGGAAAGACTTTATCTCATGGCTTGGGTGCCAGCTCAGCTGCAGTAGAATAGAGCACCAGGTAGATTTCGTAGGTTTTCAACTTCAGGCCCTGGCTCCTGGGAAGCAACTCCGGACCTACTCAGGGTGGAAGAAACTTGCCATCCTGAAGGAAAGGACACAAGCATGGTTCCATTTGTCACCTACTGATTGTAGAGGCCTTGAGTAAACAGGTAATAGCAAGGTAGTGGTCACTGCAGACTTTTGGCAAGACCCAGTGCTGTACTGGCTTTGGGTCTGACTCAGCATAGTTTTTAATGGTGGCAGCCACCCGAGTGCTTTTATCACCCTTCCCACAGCTCTAGGCAGCTCAACACAGACAGATACTCTGTCTTTTTGGAGGAAAAGTAAAGGAGCAGAACAAGAGTCTTTGCCTGGTAACTCAGATAATTCTTCCAGGTTATACACAAGACCATCAAGGTAATATTTCTGAGTCTGCAAGGGCCACAGCATCACTGGGCTTTGGGTGTCCCCTGAAGCTGATATGGCTACAGTGACATGTGACCTTTCAGACAGGTAATTCAACATAGCTTTTCTGAGGAAGTGAAATGAAATTCAAGATAATGAAGAGAAGGAATTCAGAATCCTACTAAATACATTTAGCAAAGAGATTGAATTAATTCAAAATAATCACAGAGAACTTATTGAGTAGAGCAATGCAAAGGACATACTGAAGAATGCATCAGCATCTCTTAACTGCAGAATTAACCAAGCAGAAGAAAGATTTAGTTTGAAGACAGGCTATCTGAAAATACACAATCAAAGAAGACAAAATAAAAAATGATGAATAATAATGAAGCATGCCTGGAGAATCTAGGGAATACCTCAAAAGGGGAAATCTAAGAGTTTTGGCCTTAAAGAGGACATAGAGAGATTGGGGTAGAAAATTTATTCAAAGGGGTAACAATGGAGAACTTCCCAAACCTAGAGAAACATATCAATATTCAAGTACAAGAAGGTTATAGAACACCAAGCAAAGTTAACCCAAATAAGACTACTTCCAGGTATTTAATAATCAAACTGCCAAAGGTCAAGAATAAATATAACATCCTAAAAGCAGCAAGGGAAAATAAACAATAACATGCAAAGGCATTCCAATATGTCTGGAGTAGACTAAGTCCTTGCTTATCAATAATGGCATTGAATGTTAGTGGACCACACTCTCCAATAAAAAGACATAGAGTTGCTAAATAGATTAAAACAACAACAACAACAACAACAACAACAAAAACAGCCTCAATGTCCTGTTGCCTACAAGAAACATACTTTCTCTGTAAAGATACATA
This sequence comes from Theropithecus gelada, assembly GCF_003255815.1. Lineage (NCBI taxonomy): Eukaryota > Metazoa > Chordata > Mammalia > Primates > Cercopithecidae > Theropithecus > Theropithecus gelada. The sequence goes on along the minus strand of NC_037682.1, from coordinate 90,577,970 downwards.
TGGAATGAAAATAAAGGGACACAAAAAGATATTTCATGCCAATGGAAACCAAAAAGGAGCCAGAAAACTAAACATATCAGACAAAATAGATTTCAAGACAAAAACTATTAAAAAGACAGAAAGAATGTCATCATATAAGGAAAAAGCGGTCAGTTCAGCAAGAGGATGTAACAAGTATAAATATATATGCATCCAACACTGGAGCACCCAGATATATAAAGCAAATATTATTAGAGCAAAAGAGAAAGACAAAAGTCAATATAAAAATAGCTGGAGAATTCAACACCACACTTTCAGCATTGGACAGATCATCTAGACAATATCAACAAAGACATATTGTACTTAACCTGCACTAAAGAACAAATAAACCTAATAGATAGTTACGGAATATGTCATACACTGGCTAATAGAATATACATTCTTCTCAGCCCATGGGTCATCCCCCAGGATTGAGTATATGTGATGCCACAAAACAAGTCTTTAACATTTCAAACATTGAAATAAAATCAACTATCTTTTTTAAACACAATGGAATAAATCTAGAAATCAATAACAAGAGAAATTTAGGAAACTATACAGACACATGAAAAGAAAATAATATGCTCCTGAGTGATCAGAGGGTCAATGAAGAAATTAAGAAGAAAATTAAGAGATTTCTTGAAACAAATGAAAATGGAAACAAAACGTTCCAAAACCTATGACATACACAAAAGCAGTACTAAGAGGAAAGTTTATTTCAATAAGTGCCTACATCAAAACAGTAGAAAACCTTCAACTAAACAACCTTAAATGATTGAACTTAAAGAACTAGAAAAGAGAGCAAACCAAACCCAAAATTAGTAGAAGAAAAGAAATATTAAAGATCAGAGCAGAAATAAATGAAATTGAAATGAGAAAAACAATATAAAATATCAACGAAATGGAAACTTGGTATTTTAAAAATAAAAACAAAATAACAAACCTTTAGCCAGACTAATTAACACCAAAAGTGAAAATCCTAATGCAAAGTATAGACTTTAGGTGATAATGATGTGTCAATGTAAGTTCCTCAATGATAACAAATGCACTCATCTGGTAAGGGATATTGATAATGGGGGAGGCTAAGCATGTTCCAGGGAAGAGGTTATACAGGACATCTCTGTACCTTCCACTCAATTTTGATGCAAATTTAAAACTACTCTAATAAATAAAAGTCTATTAAAAAGAAACTCTTGATTTCCATGTTTTTGTTTGAAGGAGTTGTTGCTATATATAATAGAAGGAATATATGCTTAGAGAATATTTCATGCACTGGCTACAGAATATAATTTCCATGATTTTGTTTGAAGGAGTTGTTGCTGTATATAATAGAAGGAATATATGCTTTATCAAGGGACCTATTGAGATTCAAATTTTGTTTCAACCTCTCACATCAAGTAGTATAATTTCTAAGTCAAATTCCACTTTTGTAAACTGTAAATCATTATACCCATCTCATGAAGTTATTACGAAAATTACAGAAAAGCATATATGAAAGCTGCTGTGAATGTTATACTTTTGTGTAAATACAAATGCTTCCACCAGCACCCTTAATTTGCCTCTTATTCCTTAAAAATCTGCCATTGGGCAATAACTTATATCATACACAATACCTTCCTATGTGACAGACTTGCTGTACTTTTTATTATCTAAAAAAACACACACCAATGTAATCAATATCGCTAGAGAAAAACAAATTGTGTGGGATTTCAATTCCTGAGTGTAAATAGTAATTTGCAAGGTCGAGTCCATCTACAAAATAGTTTTATATGCAGGAGGCCCATGAATTAACAAAAAACTGTATTTTGACTCAAAGAAACTTAATTTATCTTTAAGGCAAATTAATTATTTGCACCTCAGATATATTTCCAACGAAAATGGGACAACAAAAACTCTCATTTGTTACCAAGCCCCTAGCCTGCTTACTGTCTTTCCATTTCTCTTCTGAAAGCCTGGTCAGTATTTTGAAACTTTTGTTTCATGTTTAGCATTAAATTTAAAATTATCAATAAATTTACAAAAGGCAAAAAAATGTATGTGTAGCAAAATTCTTAAATTTGATTTATTATCAATAAATGAAATGAGAAAATTAGTAAAGGTTCATCTTTTAATTCTGGACTGTAACAGAATTAGAGTAATCTAATTTTTTATCCTTAAGGTACATTTTAATAAACATGTTTCTAGTAGCAGTAAAACATTCATTAATAAATTCATGCATATTATAAGAGTGTATTATGGCAATGTATTAATTTGAAAAAGATAAGCATACCCATTAATCTACCACCCAGGCAAAAACATATTAATAGAAACTTAGAACCATCTCTGTGTAGTCTCTCAATTTCAACTTCCTTGATTCTCATCAGTAATGATTATCCTGCTAACATCACTAAATACTTTTGCCTATTTTAGAACTTTGTGTAAATTGAATCTCATACGTCTATGTTTAGTTTATCTTGATCAATATGTTTTGAGAGAGCAGATTCAGTTTTGCTGAGTGAATCTTTAGCTTCTTCATTATTATACCATAGCAACTGCCATGGTGACCACATACTGGATAAGTTTATGGAAGTCCACTACAAGGGACTTGAAGATTTAAAAAATCATATTACCATTATTCTCTCAGACAGTTCATCAACCAAAATCCACTGGATTTCTGGGGATAACAGAGAAGTGAACTAACCATGGATATTATAAGACTACTACACCTGTATGTTTGATGATGATTCTGATGTTGCAATTCTCCCTACATGTAATATTCCTTTTGAGTTAAAATGTTGGGCAAGACAGTTGAGACTACTCAAAAACTTTCATTTGTCTGTTACTCCAAAGATAGGGAACCAATATGAGGTTCTATCAATGTCCATTTATTTCTATACCAATTCTGAAATTAAAGGCCAAGAACATAACCAGAATTACCCATGACTCACTGGGTTTAAGTCCAAACCCCCCCTTTTTTTCTTCCACCCAATCTCTGTAAGTCTCACTCTGAAGATTATTATATTAGTCTGTTTTCACACAGCTATAAAGACATACCCGAGACTGGGTAATTCTTTTTTTTCTTTTTTTTTTTTTTTTTTTGAGACAGAGTCTCGCTCTGTCACCCAGGCTGGAGTGCAGTGGCGCCATCTCAGCTCACTGCAAGCTCCGCCTCCCGGGTTCACGCCATTCTCCTGCCTCAGCCTCCCGAGTAGCTGGGACTACAGGCGCCCGCCACCTCGCCCGGCTAGTTTTTTGTATTTTTCAGTAGAGACGGGGTTTCACCGTGTTAGCCAGGATGGTCTCGATCTCCTGACCTCGTGATCCGCCCGTCTCGGCCTCCCAAAGTGCTGGGATTACAGGCTTGAGCCTGGGTAATTCTTAAAGAAAAGAGGTTTAATTGGCTCACATGGCTGAAGAAGCCTGAGGAAACTTACATCATGTCAGAAGGAGAAGAAGCACATCTTACAGGGCGGCAGGTGAGAGAGAAGGGTGAGGAGTGAAGCTGTAACAACCCCTTATGAAACCATCAGACCTCAAGAAAACTCACTCACTACCACAAGAATAGCATGGGGGAAACTGCTCCCATGATCCAATCACCTCCCACCGGTTCTCTCCATAGATACATGGGGATTATTGGTAATAAAATTCAAGATGAGATGTGGGTGGGGACACAGAGCCAAACCATATCAATCATAATGTAATTATTGTCAGCTTAGAACACTGTTATCTCATAGAGGGACTTTGAAAAGGGTTAGGAATATTCTTTACCTAATTCAATGCGGTATTCTATGGTCTACCAACAAAGCGAGGTTTGTCCTTCCCTTCTGGCAAAGAAAAACGGGCTATCTCTCATAGTCAGAATGCCTCAAAAGTTTTGGATTCCAAGATTATCAGGTTAGCTTCTCCATGCCTAAGTCCAGGTCTGAGCCTCATATCATTTTCTCCCCCAGAATTTTGTCTTTAAAGTCATTTAAAGTGGCTATCTACTAGCAAAACCCTCCTAACAGTCATTGTTTCCATACTAATTTGGTGCAGTAGCCACTTGATTGCCCAATACTTTCTATTCAACTGCACCTCCTGTGAACCAATTAAAGTTGAAATTTGTTGTGATTATGATGCTGCTGTGTGTCAATGGTTGTTACTGCCAACCATAACATTTCTACAGTAAGGGCTTCCATGAATCCTACTAATGCCTATATTGGTACTGAAATTTCTGTAGCTTCAACCACAGCAGTCATAATAGAGGTTATTCCAAGACCCAATATTTACTTCGGAAGATCTTTAGTAAAACAATCATGGAATCATTATGGATTTATGTCACAACATCAGAGTGAGCTTTGCTAAGGCAGACACAGATGGAAATCAAGAAAAAGTAACTAATTCCAGGCGAAAGTGGAACCAAGTAGAAATAGAGAAATATGTAGATATCAGAAAACAAAAAAATCATCAGTCTAATTAACTTAATCAATGTCATATGGGTATACTAGAATACTATAATGGTGTTTTGCTTGCATTTCCCATATTAGAATTTTATAAAATTTCTAGTTAAGTCTCTACCATTTTTGATAATTGAATTTCTAGTAGGTCTTTTAAATATAAATGTATAAGCATTTTTAAAAATTATATTTGGCATAATCACATACTTTTTGTGGATAATTTGAAGGTGAATTCAAACACATACATTGAACATTTCAGCAAAGGCAAAAACAGTTATTAGTTTATCAATTTAGGGAAATTTCTATTCAATTATTAGCTCACTACAAAGAAGCCAAATAAAGACTTCAATGACCTTACACTACAAAGAAGATGGATATTACTAATTGGTCCAGAAATGTCATTAAATAAACAAATATCTTCACCATCACCATCAAGAAACTCTGAGATGAGAGGGGAGATACTATTTCCAAAATTTACACATCATATTATTTACAATATCAAAGGTTAAAAAAATTTGATACACACAAAGAATGAAGACTGTGTATTTCATACATAAGAAAAACAACAGAAACAGTCAATAGAAACTGTTACTGAGAAACTCAGGTATTAATTGGACTCACTAGACAAAGACTTCATATTGGCTTTTATCATTATATTCGAAGGACCAAAGGAAACCATGAAAGGAATTAACAGAATGCATACGAATTCCCACCAAATGAAGAACAGTGAGATAGAAATTTTAATAAGGAGGCAAGTAAAAGTTTTGAAGTTGGAAAGCACAAGTTTAATGAAAAATATATTAAAGAGATTCAACAGCAGATATGCCCTAGGAGGAAAATAAATCAGCAAATTTTAATATAGGTCAGTTGAAATTTTTCATCTGAGGAACAGAAAGAATTTTTTTAAATGAAGAAATTACAATCACAGAGACCTCTGGGGGCACCACCAAGCATACCATCATGTACGTATGCAATGGGAATCTCAAAAGGAGATGAGAGAGAGAAAGGGATGGAAATGATATTGTATAAAAACTGGTTGAAAACTTCTCAAGTTTGATGAAAAGTGTTAATCTGTGCATCCAAGAAGCTTAGCATTCTCCAACTATGACAAACTCAATGAAATCTGCACCTAGACACATTAGAGTCAAACTCTCAAAAGACAGATATGAAAGAAAAAGAATCTTGAATGAAGCAAGAGAAAAGTAAGCTGTTATATACAAGTGGTCCTCAATTAAATGAGCAGTTCATTTCTCATCAGGACCCATGGAGGTAAGAGGCAGGGAGGAAACATATATTCAAAATTTGAAAACAAAAGTAAACAGTTGAATTTATAATTGTGATATAGCTGTTATGGAGGTAAGAAGCAGGGAGAAAACATATTCAAATTTTGAAAAAAAAAAGTCTACATTTACATTTATAACTGTGATATAGCTGTAAATGCCTCGATAACAACAACAACAACAAAATGACCTAGACTTGATAAACTAACTCATTATCTTAAGAATCTTAACAGGGAAGAGCAAATTTAACTCAAAGCAAGCACAAAGAAGAAAAAAAATGAGTAAAGTAGAAGCAAATGAAATAAAAATAGAAAAACTACAGAGAAAAATCAATGAAACTAGAGTTGATTCATTGAAAGGATCAATAACATTTACAAACCTTTAGCTAGATTTACCAAGTAAGAGAGAAAACTTAAATAAAAGTCTGTGTGCAGGTTATGGCTGATATTTTATTTTATTTATTTTTGAAACAGAATCTCACTCTGTCATCCAGAATGGGTGTAGTGGCTGCTGTCTCAGCTTACTGCAACCTCAAGCTTCCAAGTCCAAGCGATTCTCCTGCCTCAGCCTTCCGAGTAGCTGGGATTACAGGTGTGTGCCATCACGCCCAGCTAATTTTTGTATTTTTAGCAGAGCCAGGGTTTCATCATGTTGGCCAGGCTTGTCTCCAACTCCTGACCTCAGGTGATCCACCCTCCTTGGCCTTCCAAAGTCCTGGGATTACAGTCATAAGACACTACACCTGGCCTGATATCATTTAAAACGTAGTCAATCCACATTTAATTTTAGTTTACATTTAGTGCACTTAATGGTTTAAGTTTGTCATTTTACTGTCTAATCCTTATTTGGCCCCATATGTCTCTAGGGATTTTTTTGTTCCCTCGTTTTTCTTGATTTATTGTGCTTTTAATTATTTTTGAATTTTCTATTTTAAATTTATTGTTTTATTTTTCTCCATTAATAGATTTTATTTGTAAATTAACTTGTTGTATTGTCGTTTCTCTCTATATATGTAAAATATACACACATATATCAACTACACACTATTATTAGGTCAAATTCATTTATCTTTAACCACATACTAATTTCCTTGCTCTTTCTTCCTTTCTGAATAAACAAACTTTCTTCTGATAAGAACAATATTTCTTATGACAGAATAAACACTTTAGTGTCTCTGTTAATGTGTTTGATAACAAATTTCCCTAATGATTTTTTGTTTTTATTTTGAAAATGTCTTATTTTCAGTTTACTAGATATTTTACCAGACATTTATATTTATTGGATGATTTACTAGATCTATCAAACATATATTTGAAAGTAAGGCATTATATTCAATTTACTATTTATTTTATTTAAATTATTTTATTTCATATTTTATTTAATTCAGGCTGTATTTACTATATTTTATGTTTACTGGACTTTTACATTGGCAAATATTTTCTTATAGCACCTTGAAAATGATACATCTACTTTCAGTGAGAAAAATCATTTAACAGTCCTGTTGCTACTTCATTAAAGGTAATGTGTTTCATGTGAATGTGTGTGTGTGTGTTTGTTTGGTTTAGGTTTCTTTGCTACTTTTGAGATTGTCACTGGTGTTTGATTTACAGTACTGTAATATAAGGTGTCTGGGAGTAGTTCTCAATTGCAATTTTCCTGGGATCTATGTTTTTCATGTCCTTCTTGTCTCTTCAAATATTGGTTAGTTACCAGTCTATCTCTACTCCATTTTCAACATCCCAATTTAATATCTTAAACATTTTTACCACATTTTATGTTTCTACATTTTCATCCATTTTTCTGTATGTTAATCTGGAAATTTTCTTTTGCTATGAATTCCAGTACAATAACACTCTTTTTATAAAATTCTATCTGTAATATGCTTCTGACTTCTTAAATTCAGTTACTATATTATGTAGTGTGGGATTTCTCTATGAATGTTTCTGTTAATTTTCAGTTTTTACAGAAATTCTCCATTTTTAGACTTAATTGAATAAATTGGTCATAGATATTTTAACATCCAGGTCTTCAAAACTCTTATCATCTAGAGCTAAATTGATTATCTGCATATTATTTGTTTTTTAAAAAAAATCTTTTATTTTTTATCTTTTTTTTTTTTTTTTTTTGCTTGTTTGTGTGCTTGTTTCCTGGTTATTTTTCACTAAGTGGCAGTCGGACAAAAAATTACATGCACAACTGGATACTTTTTGTGATGTTATTGTCCTCCAGAGAGTATTTTATTTTTCTCTGGAAGACAACTGCGGTGGGCGCAAGTTAGCTTAATCAACCAGAGGTTGACATGATCTGAACCTGGGCTTCAGTTTACGTGAGGATTTGTTTATTTCCAATTTATTCTTAATTCAGGGGTGCAGCCTCCCAAAGATATCACCCAACATCCTGGTGGTTGTAGAATGGCCTTTCCTTTTTCATGGGTTCTGAATTTCAGTGTCCCCTCAGCCCTCTAAGACTGACAAAAGTTCTATTTAGCTTTTCGACTTTCCGATGCAACTTTCAGAATTGACAATTCCCTTGGGGGCAGAAGCACTGCTAAATCTGTTCTCTATTTTCTACCTTTTCCTCGGTCCAGATTTCAGTACCACATAATTTCATGACTCTAATGGAAATTCTATAATGGCTTCAAAGACAATTTTTGTATTTAGCCTATTTTTTCTAGTTGTTTCTTAGCATGTTTGCCTTTCCTGAAGCAGAACTCAATCTACTTCCTCTGTAATATTTTGTTATTGTGCATTGATAATTGCTATGTATTTTACCTACTAAAATGGCTTTATCTTGCCTTATTTCAAACCTATTTCTTCTCTATCAGATAGTATCATACTTAATTATACAGGATGCCTAAGGTGACATGCATTTTAAAAGTTATTGAAAATTATTTTCATTAGTACATTAAAGTCCAATAAGGAGTAATCCTTATTCATAATTATTTTCAGATATCAAAATAACTGTAAGAAAAAAATAACACTGACAAAATTAAAAACGAAACCAAAAAACCAAGGACAGCAATTTTTGTTTACAACATAGGAAGGTAAATCATATTATCCAAAAAGTCAGTTGGTATGGGAACTTGACAATATACAAATATATATTTTAAAATATGTTGGAAGTACTATTACCTATGTGATTCATTTATTTTTTCTAAATTAATTAAACAAAAAGTCCACTTTCTTTTCTTTTTAAACATTTTATTTTAGATTCATGGGTAAATGTGCAGGCTTGTTACAAGGGTATATTGGGTCTTGTTGTGGTTTGGGCTTGTAGTGAACCCATTACTCAAATTGTCAACAAATAGGTTGCTTTTCAAACTTTGTCTATCATCCTTCCTTCCCATTTTTTAAGTCCCCAGTGTCTACTACTTCCATCATTATGTCTATGTGTACACATTGTGTACACATAGTCTAGTTTCCACTTGTTAGTGAGAACATAAAGTACTTGATTTTCTATTTCTTCATTAATTCACATAAGAAGACTATGGCAAATGTAATACATTTGTTGATTTCATATATAACTTTAATTTACATTTTTCACACCTTAAAAATTTTCTTTGCTTGTCATTTTCTTTGCCTGACAGTTTAGCCAGTAATAGTAACAATTACATTTATAAAAAAGTAAAAAAAACCTTAAATTTCATCTAGATATAGAAATAAAGTAGAAATATTAGCTAAAATATAGCAGCTTACATTATACCAAAATTTTGCCAGATGATTTACTTTAAATGCACCAATGTGTTTATTTGTCAGTTAGTAACTTTGTCTTTACCATCAGTCCTCATTAGTTACAGTTATTGACTTCTAATTTGAAATCAAGACAGCTGACTTCAGTTCACTTTGCAGGTATTTACATGGGTGAAAATTTCCTCCACATAAACCATTTTCAGTATCAGTAAATTGGAAATATATATACAATTTTTCTATTCTTCCTAACATATAAAAATTATGTCTATTAACCTGTAGCATCCCATACATGTTCATATAAACCAATTCTGGATACTGTGGGAATACTTAATAATTTTATTAAAAATGATGATCTATTCCTGTGATAGACAGATCTGGTCAAATTGATGGTAAGCTCATAAATATTACTATCAAAGAACATTAAGTTTAAGTCCTGATTTGGACACTTACTATTTCAGCAAATTTCAGCGAGTTACTAAATTTTTCTAAGTATTACTTTTCTTACCTGTTAAATGGTAAAAATAATAACATAATTACTGCATAATTCTCAAAAAAGAATATATGTATCTCTAGTATGGCAAGCAATAGGCATTCAATAAATGGTAGCTACCATTCCCTTACTTTTATAAGGGAAGTGAGTTTACCCCCAAGGAAGTCTACTTGGCTTTGTCTGTCTGTTTCAATTTAAACTACAACTGATACTTATTGTATACTAAAAATAATAACAATTTCAACGTGGCATCTTTTGAAACCCTGGGAAGCCCAACCAACAAAATGTATTTTCCATTCCAGCACTGAGAACAGGAACCGTGTCTTACTTGATTTTTTTTTTTTTTTTAATTCCCCAGAAACCTGTCCAGTGACTGGCTAATGTATTAGTTACTCACATTTATTGAAAGGCATATAGGAATTTTCTAAGTTCTAAAATGTTTCATTGTTCTATTTTTCTTTTTTTTCCTTTCTACAGTTAGAACAGGATTTCTTGGGTTTGAAATTGTTCGCTTTTTTTTTTCTTTCTCATTTTCTATGTTGTTTCTATAGTTAGGAAAGGTTTATTTATTTATTTATTGATACATATATGACAAAACATTCCAAGGAAACAAGTATAATAGTCATATCTCTGAAGATGTTTATCTTAGGTGATGCTTTCCTTTACAGTTTACACAACTATAGAAATGTAAACACTTATAGCATGTATATTTATTCTGTAATCTTTTTCTTATACAAATTAGTACAATAGTTTAGTTATATTTGTTCTCAATACATCTATAAAATTTTAAATAAACTATTCAATTTTTTAAAGATTTATGAAATGTGTTTACTTTTAATATAAAACTTATGTCTCCAAAGTGTCATATATGCTATAAAATAAATGCTAATGGAAACATTTTCCTATCATTGTGACTCACTGTATTCATTTAAAAGCCAAGGGGCTATTGGACTTAATTTTTTTTGTTATTCAAATAAATGGCCTGGAGAAATATATTCCTAAGCATGTAAACCAACAATATAATCCAAGGTCCCTAACTGATTGAACAGACTCCTTCTTGACCAAGGAGACCCTAGAGAATCTTGAAAAACTGAATTCCCAACCATGACAGGAAGGGAGGTGATGTGGTTTGGCTGTGTCCTCATCCAAATCTCACCTTGAATTGTACTTTCCATAATCCCCATGTGTTGTGGGAGGGATCTGGTGGGTGGTAATTGAATCATGGAGGTGGTTTCCCCCATGCTGTTCTCATAATAGTGTGGAAGTTCTCACAAGACCTGATGACTTTATAACGGACTTCCCCCTTCCCTCAGCTCTAATTCTTCTCCTTGCTGCCACCATGTGAAGAAGGACATGTTTGCCTCTCCTTCCTCCTGAGGCCTCCCCAGCCATGCTGAACTGTGAGTCAATTAAAACTATTTCCTTTATAAATCACCCAGTCTTTGGTATGTCTTTATTAGCAGCATGAGAATGGACTAACACAGGAGGTTAGATACACTTTGTTATACTTCCTCCCTACTGGAGTTTAGGAACAACTGACCAGCATTAATGTTAAAATAGGGTTCATAAGACTGAGAAAACAGACTCTTTGAGGCAATAAGATAATAAATTTCAACCCAACTCTGGTATATCATCACATGACAGATAGAAGACCATGAAGAAAATAAAAATACTTTATACTAAAGTGTATCTCTTAGAAATGGCCTTGCAAAATCATCTTTCATGGGGGACATTTGCATCTGTAGAGAATCTCCACTAATGCAGCTAAGGCTTTCACAGATCTCAGAGAGATTAAGAGTCTAACACCCTTTAAGGCCTAAAAATAAATATTTACTATGTATTCTTTCTGAAGGCTGATACCTGGAAGTTTCAGCTACGCAAAAAGAACTTTGGCTTTCACAAACCCCCATATATTAACTGAATAATTTCTTTCTATTGACTTAAGACTTTAGACAAAGCTTAACTCTTTCAATCAATTGGTAACTAGAAAATCTTCGAATCCACCTATGACCTGTAAGTCCCCACTTGAAGATATACTGCCTCTTTAGGCTGAACCAATGTGCATCTTACACATATTGAGTTATGTCTTTGCTAGTAATTTCTATCTCCCTAAAATGTATAAAACCAACCTGTAACCCCACCACCTAGGGCACACTTTCCCAGAAGCCTTTGAGACTCATCGCTGGGCTGTGATTGTTCTTATTGTCTCAGAATTAACCTCTTTAAATATTTTACAGTTTGTTCTTTTCAACAACAAGCAGAAATTAAGTATAGATACAATAAATTATAGCTTTAAAATTTCCCAATTAGATTAAGTGATAATCTAAATAAATGTATAATAGTATACTATTCAGGGATAGTATACTATTATAGGGATAAAATGTATAATACTATACTATTCAGGATAAAATGTATAATAGTCTCTTCTCTTTCTGTGGTGTTGACACAGCCTATTGCTGTACATGTATTAGTCAAAATGAGCAAGCAAATTTTGTTCTTTTTTTTTTTTTTGAGACGGAGTCTCGCTCTGTCACCCAGGCTGGAGTGCAGTGGCCGGATCTCAGCTCACTGCAAGCTCCGCCTCCCGGGTTTATGCCATTCTCCTGCCTCAGCCTCCGAGTAGCTGGGACTACAGGCGCCCACCACCTTGCCCGGCTAAGTTTTTGTATTTTTAGTAGAGACGGGGTTTCACTGTGTTAGCCAGGATGGTCTCGATCTCCTGACCTCGTGATCCGCCCGTCTCGGCCTTCCAAAGTGCTGGGATTACAGGCTTGAGCCACCGCGCCCGGCCTGTTCATTTTTTTAAGGAAAAAAAATAAATTCAGTTTACATTGATCTTTCATCCAGAGGTTTTTCTGTAAGTGTTAAACTGATTTCCATCTCTTATGGTATGCATTCAATAACAGCTAGGGCTTTAAACACTTTGGTTAGAAACACCACCATGGTGAGAAAGTAGTAGGTGAGACTGATTATTATGAGTTATATTTGGAAGGTTGATTTCCAAAGCAACACACATTGCATTAATGTAAGTCCTGTTATTCACTTCAAATGCATGTGGAAAGTGGCAGCATTATTTTTATGTTACACAATCAAACCTAAATAACACTGGCCTTCTTGTTGTTGAATTTTTTTACCACCTTATAGATGTCATTGGAATATGAATGCTATAATTAAGGATGCAATGAATTGCCTAATCATGGAGTAGGCTTTCACTGAAGTAATTTTCATTTATTTAGATAGAATTTTCAAATTCTGTCGACTTTGGTTCAAATCTCACAAGAGAGTGTAGATTTGTACTTGAATTTTTAAATTTCCATTTGCCTTTATACCCATTAGGCAAATATCTACAATTTATTCTCTTTAAAAAAGCTGTTTTTCTAGTGCTGCAAAGAAATTCCAAAATCATAGGAACTGTTCCAGTAAAACTCAGATTTTTAGACTTTATGATTAATCTTCTCAGTTTAAGCTTATTGCTTTCAAAGCAAGCTACTGAATAAGAAGGCCTCTGTAGCGAGCAAACACACAAATAAATCTGCTTCGGGTGATAGTTTCTACAAAACAAATTCTTGATATTTTGTAAACTGAACATTTTCTTTCCATATTTTTGTATTTTTTTTTTTTTTGCCATACCAAGAACTTTATTAGTCATATTTACTCTAAGTTAGGTGTGTCTATCCTATGATTAAAATTCCTAATCCTACTATACATGGTTGATGAGGTACTGAGGGATATTCTATTTAGTCAAAGTTTAGTAATGAAAATAAAATAATTAACTATTTATAACTATAATATAAAATGTATTTTATAAGGCCCAAAGCAATTTGGACTTTTTTCACCTGCTGAAGGTAGACTGTAGACAATTAAAAATCACAAACTTCTGGCGGACATTTCAGTCTTGCTTCAAAGACTAATTATTCTTAGCCTGATAATTATTTTTATGGTAATTTAAGAACTTCTTTAGATCCAAAACATTCGCTATTCTTTAGCTTACCTGGTGATTGTGTGTGAAAATTTTACAATGAATGTTCCTTGTCTTCTGCTCTTTGAGTATATATAAAGGTGATTCTCAGGGACAGTCATCATGCTACTGAATGGAAGCTAGTTTTTAACTTGCATTTTTAAACAGAAATTAATAATTTGATTTTCTTTTCCTGAAACAGGGTTTTAAAACATCTTCCTTTCATTCATTACAGTGTATGTGGAGTAGGAAATACCTGAATTAAATATGTGCCATAGAATAAACTACAGATCACTCAAGTTAAAAACGTAGGGCAGCAACCAGATGTAACCACTTTTATTCATAAGTTGAAGATACAGTCACCTTTTCAAGAACATATTTAAGGAAAGCAAACTCACTGTTAACTAAATATTCAATATATCATACATGTCTAATGAATATAGTTTGAGAGAGTCTATGAGCAAAGCCTAAAAAATATTGCCATTTAAAAATAAGGACCCTGAAAATATATGGAATCCTGGAAGACCATGAATGGAAACGGAAAAGACTACAGATAGACAAAGCAATCCTGAGCAAAAAGAACAAAGCTGGAGACATCACACTATCGGACGTCAACATATACTACAATGCTATGGTAATGAAAACAGCATGGTGGTAGCATAAAAACAGATACACAGGCTAATGGAACAGAATTGAGAACCCCAAAATAAATCCACACATTTGCACCCAACTGGTTTTTGACAAAACTATCAAGAAACACACATTGGGAAAAGGAGAGTATTTTCAATAAATGATACCAGGAAAGCAATATCCACATGTGGAAGAATGAAACTAGATGCCTATCTCTCTGCATATATAAAGAGCAACTCTAAGTGGATTAAGATTTAAATGTAGGACTCAAAACTATAAAACTGCTAGAAGAAAATAAGGTGGAAATGTTTCATGAAATTGCCCTGGACAAAATTTTCTGAGTAAGACTTCAAAAGCACAGGCAACAAAATCAAATACAGACAAATCAGATTATATCAAATTAAAAATCTTCAGGCCGGGCGCAGTGGCTCACGCCTGTAATCCTAGCACTTTGGGAGGTCAAGGCGGGTGGATCATGAGATCAAGAGATCGAGACCATCCTGGCCAACATGGTGAAACCCGTCTTTACTGAAAATACAAAAATTAGCCCGGCATGGTGACGGGAGCCTGTAATTCCAGCTACTCAGGAGGCTGAGGCAGGAGAATCGCTTGAACACAGGAGGCAGAGTTTGCAGTGAGCAGAGAATGTGGACTGCACTCCAGCCTGGGTGACAGAGCGAGACTGCATCTCAAAAATAAATACATAAATAAAAATTTTAAAAAATTCTTCAGCATTGCAAAGGAAACATCCTCTGTTTTCAATGATGAGACAGCATACAGAACAGGAGAAGGTATTTGCAAACTATGCATCTGACAAGGTGTTAATATCGAAAATACAGACGGGTCGCAGTGGCTCATAACAGTAATCCCAGCACTTTGGGAGGTCGAGGTGGGCAGATCACCTGAGGTTAGGAGTTCCAGACCAGCCGGGCCAACATGGTGAAACCCCGTCTGTACTAAACATACAAAAAAAAATAGCCGGGTATGGTGGTGTGTGCCTGTAATCCCAGCTACTTGGGAGGCTGAGGCAAGAGAATCACTTGAACCCAAGAGGTAGAGGTTGCAGTGAGATGTGATGGTGCCACTGGATTCCAGCCTGGGCAACAGAGCAGACACGGTCTCAAAAAATATAAATAAATAAATAAATACATACATACATAAATAAATACATACATAAATAAATATCCAAAATACATAAAGAACTCAAGCAACTCAATAGTAAAAACAAGCAAATAACTGAATTAACAAATTGGCAAAAGATGTGAATAGGCATTTTTGTCAAAAGAAATCATCAGGGAAATGCAAATCAAAAGCACAATGAGATATTATCTTACCCATGTTGGAATGGCTATTATCAAAAGGACAAGAAATAACAAGTACGGGTGAGGATGTGGAGAAAGGGGAATTCATACACACTGTTGGTGGGAATGTAAATTAGTACAGTCGTTATAGAAAACAGAATCTAAGAGAATCTAAGATCCTCACAAAATTAAAAATAGAACTGTCATATGATCCAGCAATCCCACTACTGGGTACACATTCGAAGGAAATAAAATCAGTTATGTTGAGATATCTGCATGCCTACATTTGTTGCAGCACTAATCAAAGCCAAAATTGGAATCTGCCTAAATGCCCTTCTACAAATGAATGGATAACAAATGTGGTATTATACAATATATACATGCACTGAAACATCACACTGTCTCCTGTACATAAATCTGTTATCATGTTGTAATAAATGGCAGTATCTCCTGTTTTATGTATGTGTGTGTATATATATAATATATATTCCTACCTTCACATACATATATATACAAACACACAATAGAATACTATTCAGTCATAAAACAGAATGAAATTATGTCATTTACGGCAACATGAATGAATCTGGGGGACATTATGTTAAGTGAAATAAGTCAGGCACAGAAATACAAACACCTAATCATCAAAGGTCTTGGTTTTTAGTTTTGTTTGACCAATAAAAATTGTATATATTCAAGGTGTAAAATGTGATGATTCGATATATGCATGCATTGTGTAATGATTACCACGGTCAAATGAACACAACCACACTGCTTATACTTACCATTGTATATGTGTGTCTGTGTCTGTACACAGACACAACACAATACTATTAATAGTATTGTTAATAGTAATACAATACTATTAACTATAGTCATCATGCTGTATATTAGATCACCAGAATTTATTCATTTTTTTTTTTTTTTCTTTTTGAGACAGAGTCTCACTCTGTCACTCAGGCTGGAGTGCAGTGGCACGATCTCAACTCACTGCAAGTTCCGCCTCCCTGGTTCAAACAATTCTCCCTGCCTTAGCCTCCCGAGTAGCTGATATTACAGGCACCTGCCACCATGCCCAGCTAATTTTTGTATTTTTTTAGTAGAGACGGGTTTTCGCCATGTTGGCCAGGCTGGTCTTGAAATCCTGACCTCAGGTGATCTGCCCACCTCGGCCTCCCAAAGTGATGGGATTACAGGCATAAGTCATCACGCCTGGCCTTTATTCATCTTATAACTGAAAATGTGTAACCTTTAACCAGCATCTCTCCATTCGCTCCTCCTGCTCAGCCCATGGTACTCTCTGATTCTATAGTTCAACAATTTTAGATTCCACTGAAAAGTGAAATCATACAGTATTTGTCACTGTGTCTGGTTTATTTCAGTTAACATAATGATTTTTAGGCTAATGTATCATGTTGTTTTAGACTTATGTTACCATGATGTAATAAATGCCAGTATCTCCTCCTGCTTTAAGGTTGGATGATATTCCATTATGTGAGGAATTACACAATCACATTTTAGCATCCAGCCTTTAATCCCTCCCTCCCTCCCCGCTTCCCTTCCATCCCCTGCCTACCTCTCTTTCGCGCTTTTTCTTTTTCCCTTTCTTTCTTTCTCTCTCTCTTTCTTTCTCTTCCTTTTTCTCCTTCCTTCCCTCCCTCCCTCCCTCCCTCCCTTCCTTCCTTCCTTCCTCTCTTTCTTTCTTTCTCTCTCTCTCTCTTTCTCTTTCTTTTTTTTTCTCTCTCTCTTTCTTCTTTTTATTTCTCTCTCTCTCTCTTTTTTTAACATATAGGGCTTCACTATGTTGCACAGGCTGGTCCCAAACTCCTGGGCTCAAAAAATCTGCCCCATAACAGCCTCCTGAGCAGCTGGGACTACAAGCAAGGGCCACCTGAGCCAGCTTATATATACCAACTTTTTTTGGACACAGGTTTTTTCTTATCTTGGCTTTTGTAAATAATGATGCAATGAACGTGTAATAAAGATATGTCTTTGAGATACTGATTTCATTTCCTTTGGTTGTATACTCAGAAGTGGTATTATTGGATCATACTGTAGTACTGTTTTTAAATTTTTGAGGATCTCTGCCTGGATGTTGGTCAGAGATTTTGCTTTCATTTCAATATTTTAAAAATTATTCAAAATTTGGTAACCTCTGTGTGTTTGCAGACTGAACCACATTCTTAATCAAGTAAAAGCAGCTCCCATTACAATTAATTAGATATAATATCACTGTTATTTTTGGTTCTTCTATTTTTTCCGTATTAATTCTTTTCTCAATTTTTCTGCATTCTAAGGCCTCTCCAACTTCTCCCTTCAAAGGATTTTGTTATTTATTCATTGAATTTTATATATTTAGTGGCAGTGAGATGAGACTTGTTTGTAGATTTTCTACTGGGCACGTAGGTAGTAGTACTTTTTCAATTTTCTGTATATTTATGGATACCTTAGTAGAAAGTTGAAAGGAGGCAAAAAGGTTTTGCTGCTTTTTGACCAGGAAGATGTTATGAAGAATAATAATGCTCATTCTTAGTTTAAATACTATAAGAAAGTGATGTCATGTAAGTGAGCAAACACAAAATACGTCCTCACTTTTCCTCTTAATTAGAGATAATTCACTGAGTACAACTGATGTTTGTATGTTGCAAGTTATTCCTACTTTAGTTTTCCTCTAAATATATATATTTTTTTCTGCAGTAATAGTAACTGCATTATCTCTATCTTTTCATCATTCTCTGTTGTAAATTTTCTTATGTTTGGGGACTGGGAAGAGGGAGTTGGTAACTGTTTTCTCAGTTAATTAGTGTAGTCAGGGAAGTGTATTTTCTTAGTTTAAAAATACTAGCTAGTATTTTAACCAGCCTTTTAGAAAGAAAACATTAATGAATGGCCATAATTTATTAATTATTTTTGCCAGATTGGTTTGAGTCATATGGTAGATTGATAACTACTCTTTTTCAACTGCCAAGAACAAAAATTAAGCAAAACAAATAACTAAAAGTGTAAAATTTCAACAACAGAAAATGGATGTTGTAGGGTAAATGGAGTTTTTATAACTTATATAGCTCATTAGAAAAAATCAAGTTTTGCCATATAACTCTAGAGTGGTTAAGAAATTGAGAAGATAGGATTTGAGGTACTGCTTTAACAGGAAGATCTTTTGAAAATCAATTTTAAGAAGCAATTTGACATTCAGATTCCCTCTTCCAAAATTTCTGGTGAGGTGATTGCTCATTCCTTATCCCAAGAAAAACAGAACATTGTGTTCTTGTGAGGCTGACACAGAGATCTCTGTACTTTCAGATACCAGATACACCTGAAAGCAGGAGTGATGCTGTTCTGAAAACAGGCTCAAGTGATGGATAGTATATTAACTATCCAGATACTTCTAATTCTCTCTAAGATTCTTCCTCTATCAACTAAGAGAACACTGGTACCAGGATTATGGCCTCCAGGTACAATTATATATATATTTACATATATAATCTATATATATTTTATATAATATATATATAACTTATTTCTAGGTTCATAGTGGAAAAAAAAAAAAAAAAAACAGATTCCAAGTTAAAATGTTAAGTTTCTACCAGTTCACTTTGAGTGGTGTATGAACTGACAAGCTCTACACATGCCATAGAATTTCTAATAGGAAAATTAAGGAACAAAACAAAACAAAAGCTTTTAAAAAATAAAGTAAAATAGAGGTAACAATGACAGAGACAATAGAAGAAATAATATGATAACTAAAATCACCAAATAAGAAAATATATTAAGACATAACATAATTTTAAAAAGAAGAAAGCCAGTTGTGGTGGTGCATGTCTGTAGTACCAGCTACTTGAAAGGCTGAGGAGGGAGAATGCTGTTAGCCTAGGAGTTGGAGGTTGCAGTGCACTTGATCGTATTTATGATTAGCCACCACACTCCAGCCTGGGAAATATAGTCAGGCCCCTGTCTCCAGACTAAAAATGAATAAATAAAAATAAATTTCAAAACTGATCAACAATCACCCATCAAAAGAACAACACATGACACAAAGAAATCTACAAATAGAAAAGTGAAAAAACAGCAATGGAAGCCTATCAACAAACAAAAATCAACAAACTTTCCAAGAAGAGCAAATGCTGAAGGCAATGGCTTTCAAGTTGAATTATACACCAGCTTTATGTCAATCAAAGGTAAGTATGA
The DNA here is from genome assembly GCF_003255815.1 of Theropithecus gelada. Taxonomy (NCBI): domain Eukaryota; kingdom Metazoa; phylum Chordata; class Mammalia; order Primates; family Cercopithecidae; genus Theropithecus; species Theropithecus gelada. The sequence goes on along the minus strand of NC_037682.1, from coordinate 90,558,001 downwards.
AATATAAAATTAGAACAGTATGTTCTCAGAAAAACAAAAACAAAAACAAAAAACAAAAAACTACCTCCCTTTTTGTCTTACTCAGGGAGCTAGTTAAAGATGTAACCTGTAAACCTGTCAGGTCAAACAAGATATGGGAAATTACAGGAGATCTAGAAAACATGGGATCCAAAAAAGGGAAAAGATGTTGGTAGAAGGAATTTCAGGAAAATAGCAATGCAGCAATCACAAAACAAAACTAGTTGAAATTGGAGCAGAAGAAGAGAGATCTACAGGTGGTATGTCTTAAAAAATATAAATCAATAAAAAAGGAAAAAAAGAGAAACAGAAATGTTGTAAGAAAAAAGAGAAACAGAAATGCTGATTTCACTGCTTGAAAATGCTGAAAATGAAGTTGTGCTACACATAAAACTAACCAAAAATGTAATCATTACTCAGAAAAAAGGAAATATATCATACAAGCTACAAATAATATTTTCTAATCTTAATGATCTTCAGGATATAAATGCTTAGTATTCATTTAGAAAATATGTGATGAATTTATATTTCAGTTATAAAGCAGAAAAAGTTCATGTGGGATGACATGTTGTTGTTTATTATAATCTTCCTGATTAAAAAATGATATCTATAATATATAAACTTGGAAAATCAATAACAACATACATATATCATTTAGGAATACATATTAATAATTTTTTTCAGAGAAAAAAAGTAAAAACAAGAATTAAACATATGAGGATTGTGGCTTTAGTTGATTTTTTAAAATTTTAAATATTTTAGTGCTATTTGTTTTTCTTAAATGGGAACGTGTATTAATTGTAAAGACAATTTTAAATACAAAATCTCTTTAAGTAGATTTAATTTGTGACACTACAGGTAAGAATCAGAAATTATCACACAATTCAATGATTAATAATGGAAAATATGTGTAAGGGAAAACTTGTACAAATACATTAACACAAACATAAATGTACACATAGGTACAACATTTCTTTTTTAATTTTTTTTTTTTTTTTTTTTGAGATGGAGTCTCGCTCCTGCAGTGTAGGCTTGAGTGCAGTGGCACAATCTCAGCTCACTGTAACTTCCATCTCCCAGGTTCAAGCAATTCTCCTTCTTCAGCCTCCCAAGTAGCTGGGATTACAGGTGTGTGCCACCACACCTGGCTAATTTTTTTATTTTTAGTAGAGATGGGGTTTCTCCATGTTGGCCAGGCTGGTCTCGAACTCCTGACCTCAGGTGATCCACCTGCCTCAGCCTCCCAAAGTGCTAGGATTACAGGCATGAGCCACTGAGCCCGGCCAAGGTACACCATTTCTTTATAAATATAAAATTTATATTTTTAAATATAAATTTAAGGAAAGTAAGGAAACATAAACTGGTAACCTACGGGACAAAAATCTACTACCAAATATGCTTTGTTTTCTCAAAACCTTTTAGATAAATTTGAATTATTTGACATATTCACTTCACTCGTTCTGTTAACTACACTCTCCCACTCACTGGTATTCAGTCCTTAGAGACATTTGAATATAAAATGCTATGACTTCCACAGGTGTATTTTTTAAATAATTGTGCTTTATCTTCACATTTACTGGCTTATTTTCTGTATGATATTTTAGAAGTTATTGAAATGGCTTAATATCAATTAATGATCAATATGCATCATAGTAAAATATTTAACTTAAAACTATAGAGAACTCTCAGTATTGGGGGCATCTGGGGTTAACTTAATTAACATTGTGAAGTTTAAAGAAGAGACTTTAGGATGCTACTGTTACTTTCTTTGAGCTTTTAAAAAAATAGGAAAAGAAGAATTCAAATTCTGAAAGCTGAAAATTTTTGCAATATTAATGCAATTAATTTTGCAATTAATACAATATTGTTGATTCTCTAGCATAGGCAATTTCAGTTAAGAGAAAATTTTAAAATAACTAAAAATGTGTATTATCAGTAATCTATTTTACTATATTTATCTCCACCAAGTATTTTATTACTAAAAATACCACCAACATTTTATATAAGTGTATTTATATAGTTGTATATATAATAAATACATGCCTATTTCCTCAAGTTTATAAAACATTATGTTATAAGCCTCCCTGATAGGTAAAGTCTAATTGATTTAACCATGGTCTGTTTGATAATTTTATATGTGAAAAAAATGCTTATTTGCAGGATTTTTACAGCCCCAGGTAAAAGCCCCTTATATAAATATTTTGATCTAATGACCTCATCGGTCATTGTTTTAAGATGTTTTTGTAACTTTTAGAGGAGCTTTCTAAAGGCACTGCCTGATAATTCAATTCAAGTAAATGTGTATTACTATATATCAGGAACAAACAATTTGAGAGCAACCATGAGCAGTGTCTTTCATTTTGTTATAGACATAAGTTTGCAATATACTTGCTTATTCATTAATACAACCAGATCATTTCAGATTTACTGTGTTTCTACTCTATATGTGGCATCTTGGGAATTCTGGATTATATTAAATATGATGCCATCACTTTTTCTTATGATTTCACTGTCAAATAGGAAGTGAGATACAAAATTATAATTGTGCCATATAGAATATGTATGTTACAACCAAATATTGAGTATGAACCAAGTGCTCTGTAATTATCATACAGCATAGAAGAAAGAGTAAAAAATATGCTTTATGTTGTTAAAAAGGATTCATAGGAAAGGAGTTATTTTGATTCTTATGTGCCAGGTAAGTATCATCAGGTTACAATATAATGCATTTTATATGTAATATGGTGCTAGGCCATGGCCTGATCGTCCTCTGAGAAGATTTCCCATTCCTTCTAAACCCTTATGTTATGATTTATTAGACACTTGGGTACTGTGAACATTTCAATATCCAGGACCTCATTTATTTTTCCAGTGATATGAAGAAAAAATGATTTTTTAAAAAATGTAACACAGTAACAACATGATCTCTTGGTTGGTAAGAGAGAAAGCATCCTGTGAAGAGATACGCGTGCTCTCCTGATTTCTGTCCCACACGATTATGAACATTGATCAGCAGCACAGTTATGAGGGGAATGTAGGCCTCTGGGGAAGCCTGTATGCTCTATGATCTATTTTTTTCCTTTGCTCTAAAGTGTTGAAATATTTCTTTTGCCCAAGATAAACACACACCTGCTCACTTTAATGAAAAGAGGTTTATTTTACTTCTGCTGAATTAATAACTTTCAAGTCTACTAGGAATCCCAAAATTGACAAAATAATCCAGGCTATATGAATTAGCTACATGGTTTAAGGAATAAAAATTAGAATCCAGGAAAGTAGAATGGTAAGGATAAGCCATACATACCCCACCCCCCCAACCCCCACCTTTTACTAGGATGTGTGGCATGGCAGATGTATTTTCCAAGATGATCTCAACAAGATCTCCCATGTCAAATGCTCTGTATAAAACATGGTGTTAAAGTGGGATCTATATTTCCTGTGTTTCCTACTCGTGATTTTGAGTGGGTCTGTGATTAAGTAAGACTTGGTGCTGTCTGATTTCTGAGGTTGAGTGATAAAGGTGATATAACCTTCTCTGATCCTTTTGAAATGCTTGCTCTTGAACCTTATCAATGTGCTATGAAGAACGAGAGAGAACACAAAGTGAGGTCACCTATAGGTTAGAAACTGGAAGACAGCCAGAATCGACCTCCGAATGTACTAGCACACAAGCCATCAGTCATGTGGTGCCTAAGATAGTAGCCACTAGGCACATATGACTATTGAAATTTAAGTTTAATTGAAAATAAAGTACTGTGGTGCTAGTCACATGTTCAATAGCCATATGTAGCTAGGACTACTAAATTGAGCCATGCAGAGAGAGAATATTTCTGTCATCATAGAAAATTTTACTGGAAAGCACTGCTTCAGATGGTTCTAGTCCCAGCCATGGAGTCCCTTCATGCCTTCAATACTCCCAGCTGAGTCCCCAGATACCATGGGATGAGAAAAGTTACCTCTAATGTGCCCTTTCCAACTCCTAATCTATAGAATTTATGAGTATAATAAATGGATGTTTTAGAGGCATTAATTCTGGGGTGGTTTTATGCAGTATTAGGTAACTCAAACAGATTTTGGAAATTGGAAGTGGGATGTTGCCATGACAACCACCTAAAACATGAGACACTGAGTTTGACATCAAGTTACACGTGGAAACTGAAAGGGCATTTGGGAGACTTTTAATAAAAACTTATAGTTTTCTAAAGAACTATAGAACCTAAAGAACCTCAAGCAGGTCATGATTAAGTGGTCAAAGAGAGCAGGGGAATACTGTTGCAAACTAGAGTAAAAGGGACACTTGTAGTGGCAGAAAGTTTGGTAATAGTGTCATCTCCAGTAATGTGGAAAATAGGAACAACAATTAATGAAGCTGATGATCTAGAGGAGATTTCCAGTTAGAATATTAAAAGTGCCATCTTGCTTCTTCGACTCTTCTAGTTGCCTATGATAAAATACTGTAGGATAGATATAAGCTAAAAACAGAATAGTTAAGTATGAAGGAGCCAAAGCTTGTTGGGTTTGAAAATAAAACTCATTGTTATTCCCAGCCTCTATAGTCAGCAGGAAATTCTCAAAATAAGAAAAGATCTCAGAGCAGAGATCAAGCCCATGCACTTTTAGGAAAACATGATCTAAAGATGAAGCCAAGGGCATGACTGTGAAACTCTTTGTTAAGGCTTCAGAAAGATCGAAGGCTGTGCCTCATAGACCTTACACATAAAAGGTCCTCTTAAAAGCTTAGGAGCATGCCTCACAGATATTCTCCTTAAACAATAGGGCTTCTTAGAATCTTAAGGGTTTTCAGCTACAGCTTCACAGCGAGTGTGGTGTTGAGGAAGTCCTGTCTTGCAGAGATCTATGGTTGTTATCTTTTTTCCTAATGCAGTGAAGATTCATAAAGGAACCACAAGCTTTCTTTTTAAAGAAAACTGTACTGATAGAAGCATGATCAGCTTGGATTAAAAGAGACAGAGACAGTACAAAGTGAAAAGAGACCTGTGGATGCCAAATTTCTTATGAGTAGATTGAAAAGGCAACTTCTTCGTCGTTGTATTAAATAATAGGATGATTCAAAAGGTAGAACCAATAATGTAAAAAGCAGAAGTAAGAAAGAATCATTCACAGGTCCTGAGTCAAGAAATTGGAAATACGTATGTGTATGACTCACTTCAGAACTTCAGTTGGTCAGAGAATGCTCGATGCCTCTGGTTTCTGTCCTTTTGAATGTCAGTGCATAATGGGTATGTAGGGAGCAGATAACTTGTCTCTTTAATCCTGGGGTCATAGTGTCAAGAGGAAGTGTTTTTGAGCAGTTATACCAGAGAACACACAGAAGGAGTCTTATTTATACCCCGGCTTGATAAAAATGACAAAGTTCTGAAACTCAACCCTGAGACAAGTACTTTAACAGAATGAGACTTTTGGGGGACTACGGTAGTCTTCCCTTATCCATGAGAGATACATTCCAAGCCCCTAGTGGATACTTGAAACCACAGATGTTACCAAACACTGTGCATATTATGTTTATTTCTAGATATGCATACCTATAATAAAATGTAATGTATAAATTAGGTACAGTATGAGATTAACAATAACTAATGATAAAAAAGAACAATTATAATAATAAATTGTAATCAAAGTGATGTGAATGTGGTTTTTCTCTCCCTCTGTCTCTCTCTCTCTGTCTGTCTGTCTCTCTCTCTCAAAATATCTTATAATACTATACTCACCTGTATTCTAACCACAGTGGACCACGGATAAATGATACCTTAGAAAGTGAAACCATGGCTGAATAAGGAGGACTGGTGCATTGTCATTGGATTAGTGTATTTAGTATGTAAGAGGAATATAAATAATATGTTACTAGAATAAGTACTTGACCAGTTAGAATACATGGACTCAATATTTTCTGTCATTCCTCTTTCCTCTCCCCTGGAAGCTGGGCTTTACAATTATTGGGCCAGTGGGAAACAGAGTGATACACTGCCATTTTCTGGATCTAGGCTTTAAGAAACTGGCAATTTCCATTTATTGTATCTTCAGATGTTTGTCCTTTGAGTCTAGCCACCCTGCTGTTAGGAGAGACTGTGTATATATGTTCTCGCTGATGGCCCCAGGTGATAATCAATCTTGACGTCCAGAACCTGAGCAAGGCTTAAGATCAACTCACACCTCCAGTCTCCAAACTACCTCTTATGACACTATTTTGAGGAGGGGGTATGATGCATTCACTGAACTCTACCTGAACTGCATATTTCTTAGCAATTTATGATTATTGTTGTTTACAGCAGTAAGTTTGGGAGAGCTGTTGTACAGCAATAAATAACTGAAATCTACCGTATAGAGCCCTAAGGAGCTCAGTGATGCCAACATTATGTGTTAAATGCTCAAAATTCTTTCGGTGGGACAAAGCAGTATGTGAGGTGAGTCAAATGCGATTTCCATTAAATAAAAAAGTGAAGTAAAAGATAATGATATAAAATATCCTAAAGTTTGTGCTTACCTATGAGAGAAATTAGAGGAGGAAAGCCATCTACTGAAGAGAAGATGCATTTTTTTTTTTTTTTCCAACAAGGAACAGAAAAGACAGAATTGATCTGGCAGAGGATTTCAGTATTCCAGAAATATTTTGTTCCATTTAGTTGTAAAGGAAAATAACCCACCTTTAACAGAAATTAGAAGGAAGAAAGACAATTGCTCTTACAGAGATTAAAAAATTGTCTACTACATTGTCAGAGAGGTAAGACTAGGTTCATCTTCAGAAGTGAAAACTATATCCAACCCTTCTCCTACAGGGAGTATCTGTAGGACCTTCCATGGCCAGGCAGCTAGTTAGACTGATAATAATTTAATAGTCTACTTGCAAAAGTAGTGAGCCAACTCTAGTAGTTGCTCTATTGGAATTCAACAGAACTCCTTGATATATTGATAATCACAATGTGACAAAACAGAATAGAGGACATAGACTTGCTGAGTACAAAACTCTTAAGACAGTAATGGTGTCCAGGAACCTGTTTTTTTTTTTCCAAATCCAATTGACATTTCCCCCAATCTCCTTATACTTTAAGGCATCAACACATTATACATAAAGCATTTAGGATGATTTCCCAACACATCTCATGATCAAATATATCTTGAGATGGGTTGAGGTTGACTGAGAACACTCATGAGATAATTCAGTTAACACCAGCATGCCCACCCTCCATATCAGTTGTTTTATTTTTAACTAATACAATAATCATCTAGGAGTTACTAACCAAATGTCTTGCACTTTTGTGCCCCATATCAGGCTTCTCTTGAAATCTTCAGAAACAATAAGAGAATTGACTGTTGATGTAATTAATAACAGAAAAAGAGGGAGGCTGAGGCAGGAGAATTGTTTGAACCCAGGGGGACAGAGGCTGCAGTGGGCCAAGGTCGCGCCACTGCACTCCAGTCTGGGTGACAGAGTGAGACTCTGTCTCAGAAAAAAAAAAAAAAAAGAAAGAAAGAAAGAAAAAAGAAAATGCTCTGAAAGTGTAGTCTGGAGTCTGGAGTCTGGAGTAGGTAGAGAGTTTAATCTCAGACTTCCATGACAGCAACATGGTGAAGAAAAGTATTATTCAAAATAAAAGCAAAAATATTTTATCTTTTAGAGAAAATAAGAAAATTACAAGAGAATGTAAGAAAGTGTCACATTTCCGCTTATACTGTAATTCATGGAGGTCTCACAAAAGTATTTGCACTTCAATTACTTATATCTGATTCTCTCTCCATTATAACTGTGGATCCTAATCTTTTTTCTGACTCAACATATTTAAATTGTCACTCTTGAGTTACTTTAATTCCTTGCCTCTCCTTTTGCCACTTGACCACCTGTTCTTGGAAGGGACCTCAGTCTGAAAGAAAATGGGATGCAAGATCCAGAGGAAATGACTAGTCTCAGAAAGGAGAGAGCCAAGGTCTTCCTTTTAACTATATGAAAGGAAAGAAGGAACAGTGTGAAAGCAACATCCACCCTGTGAATTCCAGGGAGGAAAGACATAATAAGAATAAATGAGTAAATATATAGAATGCCAGATGATTACTATGAAGGAAAACAAAGCAGGGTAAGAGGAATGAAGAGTGATGGGGCTGAGTATGTACAGTGGTCATTGTTACTGTATGTAAGCAGTCAGGAAAAGTCTCTCTGAGAACGTGACCTAACAGAGAGATCTGAAGAGATTTACAAATGTAGCTACATGAAACAAGTGCATTTTAAGTAGAGGGTCAAAGGCAGGAGCAGGCTCATGTTTTGTCAAATCAGCATCACTCAACATCTGGCACTTAGTGATAGGTGCATAATGAATAAGTTTTGAAGAGATGAGTAATTAGAATCCTTCTAAGATTAACAAAATACCTACTCTTAGAAATGTCTTATATTTCCAGTTCAAAAATGCATCTAAATTATTTCTGTAGTTTATATATCCTATAATTTTTCAGCAAATTTTTACTCTCAGTTTTCGATCGCATTTTATCTTCAAGTTCTATCTTTTGAGTTTTACCTACATCCTTAACTCCAAGAAAACGCCCAAATAGGGCCAAAACATATTGCTATAATCAAGCATTATATATTTACTATGTAAATGTTTAAAGTTAGGTTTATAGTAGTTAATTACATTGATGTGTCCCTTTGAAAGCTATCTTTGCCCAGGAAACATTGTTCCATAGTTAATTGAGTCATTTTAAGGAAGCCCTTATGGTGCATTTGATACAAAGTCAGAGGATATGTGTGAATTTAGTTAAACCTATCCAGACTGACAGCAAATGTCACATAATGTCACTTCTACCACAACAAATTCTGTGTCATTTGGATGGAAGTGCCCTAATGAGGGGAATAAAGCAACTCTTGCAGTCTTAGGAAAGTGGAGTTGCTATATATTTATATCTATTTCTCTATCCTCATTTAGTTCATACTGCTAATCATGGTTAGTTTTAAATGCAGCCCTATTTAATATATCATACAAAAACCTGAATAATATGACCCCTAGCTTTACATTATTTTCTTATCTTTTCCTTTACTCAGTCACATCCATTCTTCATCTTCATTGTGCTGATTGTAGTTCCCAGATTTATGAGGCCATTGCATGCCTCTGTGCTTATGGGTTTTTTTGCACACACTCTGCTGTAAAGAGCCCCTCTCCATTATAATTAATTTTGTAAGACTGCACTGAACGTTAATTTCAAAGCTCTATTGCCCAATATAAAGTTGACTGCTTCTTGTTTTGTACCGTTATAGCACCAAATACTCACTTCTAGCATTGAACCTATGTAATAATATTTTGTTGCAGATTATTATTTCTTCAGTTCACCCTTTTTATCTGTCTCTCCCTGCTGGACCAGGACCCTGTGAGAGGTAGGCCTTCATCTTATTTATCTTCAAACCCCTAGCACTAACGGAGTATCTGAAGAATGGTAGATATTTATGAATATTTTTGGTGAATATTTTGATCAATGAAGTCAGACATTTAACAATAGCTATCAATATTGAGGAGCTATAAATAAATTATAATTTTCACAAAACTCACCAAGGAATATAATACAACCTCTGCTTTACAATGAGAAAATAAATCTTACTGATTCGTTGAATTAATCAATATCAGAATTAGTAACCTCTTTTCCATTAAAATTGGTCCTTTAGAAACACATCTGTGACTGGGCACGGTGACTCATGCCTGTAATCCCAGAACTTTGGGAGGCCAAGTTGAGCAGATCACCTAGGGTCAGGAGTTCAAGACCAGCCTGACCAACATGGTGAAACCCCATCTCTACTAAAAAAAATACAAAAATTAGCGGGGCATGGCAGCACATGCCTGTAATCCCAGCTACTCGGGAGGCTGAGGCAGGAGAATCGCTTGAACCCAGGAGGCGGAAGTTGCAGTGAGCTGAGATCGCACCATTGTACTATAACCTGAGCAACAAGAGCAAAAACTCCATCTCAAAAAAAAAAAAAAAAAGAAAGAAACACACCTGCAAACAACCCCAATATTTCAACAGCTATACCTGTGGATAACTCCTCTCTCACATTTCCTCCAACTCTTTATTTCACTCTTCAATTTCTTCTCTTTCTGTGCTAACACCCCTTTGTTTTAATCTCCTCTCCCTGATTATTTCAAAGTCTCAGATTTCAACAATGTATTACTAATGCTTCAGTCTTGGCATCACTTTCTGGTTCAATATTCCAACAGCTGTCTCCTATTTCTAATCGTCTGCTCTCTTGCACAGGGCTGAGTCTTGCAGGCAGTCTGGACATCATGTTACAACAGCATACTGATAATACCCTTCTTATTTGGTAATGTTCAAGAAAATCATACTTACTTTTCTATGGCAATCAATCTTTCATGACTTTTGTCAGTTATTTTTTTCATTTCCTGCACTTCTGTTAAAATCCTACTCCTTAGCAAAAAAAAAAAAAAAAATATGTGTTTATATGTTATTACCTAGTACATTTGTAATATTACAGTAAAGATGATTTATTTGATTGCATCTTCTTCTAGATACTATCTGTTATCCTACATTTTAATGTCTCTTTTGATTATTTTGTGATGTATTACTCTATCTCGAGTTCAATTTTTCTTGATTCCAAAGTCATTTTAGAATATTATATTGCCATTGCTTTTTGTCACACTAAGTCAAATTAAGGAATCTTCAATATATGGATCTTTACTTGAAAGAGTCTCATTGCAAAGTTTCCGAAATGTGTTCTCAGTGATATAAAACTCTATTTCTAAAGCAATATTTACGTGCCTATGTTTTATATCACAAATTTTATAGGATATTGATAACAACTCAAGTGCAATACTCTAACAAGAACTATCTTGTTTTTAAGCAAAACAACATATATCTTTAAGCATACCAATATATAAAACTGCAGATATGTTTCAGTTGCATATAAGTCACTCACAGTATAGGTGGCTATGGGTCACCCAGATACAAATTAAATTATGTGCTTTAAAACTATTGGAACAAAGGGCACTGCCATCTTTTTTCCCCCAGCCGGCTGAATAGAATGCCACTGCGCTGTGTTGGCCTTGGCTGGGCATCCGACTTTTAAAGCTTACGTGGTTAGCCCAGAGCTGTTGAGTGTCCCTCGCAACGAAGAGAGAAAGGCATTGAGGTGGTCAAGAGTGATTTCCGCAGCCATTATGGCCGCTTCTGTCAGAAACACTGTGGTGGACGCAGCCGTGTGACCTCGCAGAGCAGCGACCGCAGTCGATCCCTGGCGAGCTCCGTGGCCCTTGCCTGACTCCATCACTCCATCGTTGTCACCGCTCAGCGTCCCTTAGGCCGCGCAGGAGCGCGTCTGAATAGGAAGCGGTTTCCTACGTGGATGCGGCGTTTTGTCGCTGCCAGTAGTGTTCGGAGACGTTCCAGCACAGCCCTCAATTCCCGGCTCCCAGAAGCAAGAGAACTCAAGTGAAGCAATGAAGGAAGAAGAAGGAGGTTGCTGGCCTTGGATATCATCATTTCTGGGGACAACTTTACCTGGACACTAATATTTCTGACTAGGAAAACTTCATGGCAAATGCAGAAGAGACAAAGGTGTATTGTCCATGTTATCCACTATTTTCTGAGCACAGAAGAAAATGATCAAGACCCAGGAATAACTGACCCTGGAAGATGTGGCTGTGGAATTCAGCTGGGAGGAGTGGCAGCTCCTGGAACACTGCTCAGAAGGACCTGTACCAGGATGTGATGGTGGAGAACTATAACCACTTGGTATCACTGGGGTATCAAACTAGCAAACAAGATGCACTCTCCAGGTTGGCACATGGACAAGAACCATGGATAACAGATGCTAAAATCCAGAATAAAAATTGTCCAGGAATCAGGAAAGTTGACAGTCATCTGCAAGAGCGCTCTTCAAACCAATGATTTCTGAAGAGCGTGCAGCAATGCAGTGGACAGAATGCATTTAGAAATATTGTACATCTCAGCAAGACACATTTTCCTCTAGCGCAAAATCATAATACATTTGACATGTACAGAAAAAAAATTGAAATCAAGTTTAAGTTTAATCAACCAGAAGAGAAAACATGGAATAAATAACCTTGTTGAGTTTATTGGAGGTGAGAAAACCCTTCTACATGGTAAGTATGAACGTACGAATACCAAAACTAGATTTTCTGAAAATGCAAAATGGATCCATTCTAAATTCCAAGTCTTTAAGCATCGGAGGACTCAGAAAATTGAGAAACCCCATGCATTCATTGAATGTGAGCAAACCTTCCTCTGAAGTCTCAGCTCATTTACCATGAGAACATTCATATAGAAGAGAATCCTGGAAGTAGTCAATGTGAGAAATTGCCCAGAAGTGTCCTGTTCACTAAGCTTCTGAAAACTAATACAAGAGACAAAATCTGTATACACAATGAATATAGAAAAGGCTCTGCTGTGAAGCGTATTCTCATTGCACATCAATAAGCTTACACAGAAGAGAAATCCTATATGTGCAGCGAGTGTGGAAAGGGCTTTACAATGAAGCGCTATCTAATTGCTCATTGGCAAACTTGTAGTGGAAAGAAACCTTATGTGTGCAATGAATGTGGAAAAGGTTTCACTGTGAAGATCAATCTCATTGTATATGGGCGAATTCATACAGAGAAGAAACCCTATATATGCAGTGAATGTAGAAAAGGCTTCACCATGAAGCACTACCTTGTTGTACATCAGCAAACCCATACTGGAGAGATACCCCATATATGCAGTGAATGTGGAAAAGGCTTTACTGTGAAGAGCAACCTCATTGTACATCAGCATACAGGAGAAAAATCTTGTATATGCAGCGAATGTGGAAAAGGCTTCACTGTCAAATGCACTCTCATTATACATCAGTGAACTCACACAGGAGAGAAATCTTACATATGCAGTTAATGTGGTAAAGAGTTCACCACAGAGTACACTCTTATTATATATCACCGAACTCATACAGGAGAAAATCCGATGAATGCAATGAATGTGGTAAAGCCTTCATCCAGAAAATATGGCTCATACAACATGAGAGCTGTCATACAGGAAAGACTCGCTTTGTATGGACTGAGTGTGGAAAGTCCTATTCACACAAATATAGTCTCATTATCCACTGATAATTCACACAGGAGAGAAACTTTATGAGTGCAACAAATATGGAAAAGGCTTCACCACAAAGTACTCAATGTACATCAAACAACACATACAGGAGAGAGACCCTATGGATGCAGTGATTGTGAGAAAGCCTTCTTCTACTCACCAAACCTTGTCAAACATAAGAAGATGCACACAAGAGAAATGGGTAGAATCAGTCAAGTTGAAAATTCCTGTAATGGAGAGTCACAGCTCCTTCCTTACAAGTGAACTTATGCAGAATGAAAACCCTACTCGTGCAGTGACTATGGAAATGCCTTTTGTGGCAACTCAGACATCATTAAACATCAGCGTGTTTCTAGCAAATCAGAACACAAACAGGGTGCTGCCTGTTGTCAGATGTGTGCCCTCAGGAGGTAAAATAATTTGCCCTAGAGATAAAACTTGATGAATACAGTAAATAAGGTAGTGCCTTTAATGGTCTTTTACCTCACATTTTCTGTCATTGAAAACATGTTGAATCAACTATAATATATTCATGTGGAAAAAAAAAAAAAAAAAACTATTGAAGTCTAAGAAGTAAGTCAATTGCAGACTCAAGTGTCAGTTGTTCATAATGAATCCAAATAACAGAAGAAGGGCCCAGTTAGCATCCTTATGAAACTAGTAGTCCAGTAAATTGTCAGGCAGGGCAGAGCAGTCAGGTAAAAGGGCAACTGTGTTCTTAGCATTTAGGAGAAGTCTCAGAAAAGACATTTTGTGACAGATACACACTTTGAAATGTGTGCTTGCTTTTCCATTTAGCTGTACTATACATAGTTGGCTTTTTTGTTGTTGTTGCTGTTGTTGTTAAAGGCAGCACTTTTCTAGTCTCTGACTAGTTTGTCACAGACAGAATTATCTGACAAGGACATCTACTCTGCATGGTCTGAAAAACATAGATAAGGACTTTGAAGCCCTAATTATTCTGAGCTACTCCTCTATCCTCTGGAGCCTTGCTAACAGATATTGTAAACCATTAAGTGGTAAATGAGAGTGTGTGTGTGACCATGTGTTGTGTGTATCATGTGTGTTTTCCTTTGTCCTTATTTTCTACAGGGGTCTTGATTATAAGAATTTAGAGGTTTTCGCTTTAATCAAACAACATTTTATAGATATCCTTGACAATTTTTTTCAGAAAAACAAATTTTTACCAACTTTTAATACACATATGGTTTATGTAGAGCATGCATTATGAAGAAAATCAGAACTTTTTTGACACTGTACCGAAAAGTTAATGATTCACTCAGTACTTTCCAATTAGTTATTTTAAATTGTGGAGACAGAATTTATGAGTATAAAATGAATTTTCAGATTTTTGAATAAAATATTTCTTGAAAAATTATTACAGTGAGTAAACATTTATCATTGTAAACATAATTTTAGGTATTAAAGAAAAATATAAAAGCATAACTCTGCCAGTTTGTAAAGAAAGAAATAGTTCCCAGTTCATCAGTTTATTTCTTATTACTGTTCTCTGTGAAGTGATATATCAATGGAATCATTTTACAGAAGCAAACTACTCAAAAACAACTACATGCTGAGGTTTCATATATTTGCAAATAAAAAGTAATTTATGAATCAACTCATTTTTATGGAAAGTCTATTTTTTGCCAAGTATTTTCCACGGGCATACACCAGATTGACATGGTCACTGCTCTCATGAAAACCCAGATAATTAAATGAGATGTAAAGAGTACTATTATGGAATTTTTCATAATGCCCCCAAACAGGTACTGAACTTATCCTATAGCGTTACAGTAAGATTCTCAGGAAAACAGTTTTGTTATATTTTATTTTTATTATGTTTGGTTATTACTGCTTTATTAGGTTTGGTTATTATTTTGTCCCAATCCCATCCCAGTATATAATAAATAAAAGTAATAGCAGCAAAAGAATAAATGATATAGAAGTGAAAGACAATATGAATGTTCTAGATAGAGACCAGTGTAGAAAAAAATAGAACAAAAATGGATATTCAAAACACTATAAGTAGTAATACATGATGGCAACTTATCATGAGAAGCAAAGTGTGAGGTAGTGATTACCTCATAGTAGGTACTCACTGAAGATGTGCTGCTGTCCTTCAAGTCCTGGTGATGTAGGCTGAGGAGTTAAAGACATGAGGTTTGAGACAAAAATAAGTCAGACTCTCAAAGATATTCCAAACAATATGTCTTAGTCAAAATAGATAGACTGTACTGAAGTAACATATAAAACCCCAATTCTTAAAAGATTAACACACTAAAAATATATCTCTCACATACACCTGTCCCCCACATACCTCAGAGTGTCCTTCCTTCTTATACCTTGCCATCTGGAATACAGGGCTTCAAGGTAGCCACAGAAGAGAAAGGAAGCTGGATGGTTGTGAGGTGTTTAAGAAGCCAAGCCTTGAAGTGGCTTGCCTTAGTTTCATGGCTTCTGTCCACCTTCTAGTCATCAATACAGTATTACTTCACTTGCTGCACATATTATTGCAAGAGACGACTGCGAATGTATTCTCTATGCCCCCAAAATGTGGTGTGAACACCAAGCATTGTCTGCACCAAACCATGTTAGGTCTAAATGTTGCTATTAATAAAGTTGATGAATTATGTGCATTTATAATGAGACTAGCATGGTGAGGAACAGAAAATGCAGTCTAAACACTAAAGAAACTCTTTTTGATATGATCCTCCAAATAAAGAGTTTAGTCACCCCATTTAGGAGTCTCTTGCTATAGAATAATTTAGTAAAAGCATTTATAAGTAATTTTTAGAATAATTAAAGTGATGTGAAGATGTTTATATGAGGACTAATGAAAAGCTTGAAATGATCAAATTAACAGAAGTATTAACCTGAAAATCTTTCTGGTACTAATAATTTCTCAGAGCAGTTTTCAAAGAAGAAATGGGCATTATTTCAATAAGCATAAATGATATATTTTACAAATCAGCCTCAGTATTTCATAGTAAAACTGTTTATTCTTAGTTTTACCTTTGTATATTTCTTTTTCAAAAGATACTATAAAGTTTTCTACAGGAAGCAAATTAATTTTTAAATCAAGCTTATATGGTTTAATGTAACCAATACCAAACAATATTTTTATGCTTACTAATGATTTTTCTTAATTGGACATATATTGACACTGAATAAGGATAAATGAGAAGATGTATTTTCACATTTGAGAGTGAAATTTATACATAACCACATCAAAGTCTGGCAAGAATGTGAGTGAGTCCTAGAAGAACTAATATATTCTTCTAGGAGATTAATGACTGTATATAGTTTGGGGAATGTAGTATGAAAATATATTATGTAATTATATCATAGCAATCCTACCCTTCAAAATTCTATCCTATAGAATTAAAAGCATCAGTATGTAAGGCAATATGTATTAAGTTTGCAGTGGCAATGAAAGAATAATAATAATTGAGTTTAATAACCATCTTAATAAATTTTATTACACATATACTATGGAATAGGATACATCTAATAAAAAGAATTATCCTTTTCTCTTTTGCTCCAGGAGGATATTCATTATGATGCAGGACGTTTTGCTCCTTAGCTCAGCTAAAATCTGGGTTCTTGTCTCATGACCAGGAAAAATTAGTCACGTGGACACTTTGAAAGGTGAGGACGGCAGAATTTATTAAAAGAAAGCTCTCGGCAAAAAAAGAGGGCACGTGCTGACAGGCTCCCACGTCACAGATTGAATACCAGGCTGCCACACACGAGCTGAAGAAGCCAGGCTCCTCCCCACTGCTTAAGGCACAAATTCCTGGTGGTTCCATCCCATTCTCCCAGTGAGCAATTGGGTCCTTAGTTTGAGCCACTCCACATTGATTTATTTCCCTAACTTGCATGTGTTAAACTACAGAATTTTTCACCATGGGCATGTTTAGGCAAGCCTCCTGTGCACAATCACCTGGGCAGCATTTGGTTGTCTCCTGTCTCTGTCAATAGTTTATAGTGAAACATGAAAAGGGAGTTGCTGGGAACCTAAACAGTAGAATAGACCTTTATAAGTAACTTGATACAAATATATCTGTGCATACACATGATTAGAATTGTATATTCATGATATAAATTGTAGAGGGTGACATTATACTTGACTCTTAATACCTATTAATTTAAAAGGCTGAGATTAGGAGTGAAAAAGATAAAATGTAGCAAACCAAAAAAGGTGGCAACATTGTAGCAAACAGTATTTTATCCAGTGAAAATGCAATACAAGATCCAATCTATCATATTGTCTGAAATATATTAATATGGTTAAGAACAAAATCTGGAACATTACATGTACAAACGAACATTTATTTCTTTAGCTGACTGAGAGGTGGGGAGTATATATCTTGAAATTTTATTGCTTTAATTTTTTCAACAATCAAGTACCATTATTTTCTTTAAAAATAAATACATCAAATATTAATGAAAACAATTGTACATTATGATGCATGTTTGAAACTTTTGTGCTTTTTATATACTCTCAGCGTGGGAACCTTGTTTTTTAAATACATTCTACTATTGCCCTGAAATATACTAGTATCATGGATTACACCCCACTGTTATTTAATACTAGCTAAGTGGCTGTCGTAATGACGAGGAGGTAAAAATTTGACTTTTCACAAAACTTTCAAAATTTTGACCCCCTCAACCCCCCCATCAAAATCTGTCGAAATTGTTGCCTCCTTCAGGTCCCTTTTTATATTCTATCAGTAAATCTGTCAAAACCCAGTTTTTCTTATTCATATGAATTTGCTGAAGACATTTCCCCAAGCATCTAGCTCTGAGTTCTGTTAGATAGAAAATCACAGATATGTGAACTCTGAGTAAAATACAGCACTTTTAAGTAATTTTGTTTTTGTTTTTGTTTTTTTTAGTGAGAACCTATCACACAAAAACATATATAGAGCAAAAGCTAAGGCTGTTAGGCTATCAAAACCTCTTCTTCTTTTTAGAAGCACTTTCCCCAACTAAATACTTTCGCACCAGTGGCACAGTCCCTAAAATAAGGGACTTGCAGGCGATACTGACCTTGTGTGCTCCTGCTCAAAGGGACCTTCCTTTCTTGTAAATCTCAGAACTAAAAAATGCAAGAATGTCTGTCCCCAGTAATTCACATTATAGAAGGATCATCTGTGCCTACAGGTGCCTGTGAGTTTACAGCATACTTCAGATACTGCCTTTTCAAAGGCCAGCTGCCTTCTATCAAGGCTTTGAAGAAGGTTCTCAGAAACTGCCTGAGAGTAGTTTCCAGAAAATCTGTTAGTTATCAGCCCAGATAAACAATCTGCTTTCTCAATTCTTATGCTGCTAGTTTTCAGAAAGCAATTAGTTAATTAACCTATCAAAACATCTGTTGAATAAAATTAGATAAAATAAAATGTACTTAGATGCTTCTAAAAATTGTGATATTCTGTTTCCAGGGTATATGTTTTCACCTCAACAAACAAATTTTGAGCTCATACAGTGGGAAAGAAATAGCCGAGTCCTTAAAAAGGAAAGGAAAGAATACATTATTGATGAGTGCCCATGGTTCATAATATTAAAGTTTACCTGTAGTGACTTTTCCTACACATTTAAGATATTTCTGCCATGATCATTCCAAGGAATAAATCTAAGTGAATAATGCAGTTCCACCTTGTGCTCTGATTTACCCAGATGCACACACACACACACACACAAACATACACACATATAAATCATATACATTGAGTCTTACATACAGATGATTGTTCAAAAGAACAGAAGCAGAAAAAAAAAAAACGAAAAAAGAGTCTTGGAAATCTAATTTTAAATATGAAGGATTAACAATTTGTTAAATGAGCATATAATTGTATTTGTTACTGCTAATCGCCAGCCCCAGTATCTGATAAACTGATGAAGACAGGAGTAGCTCAGTTCTTTAAGAGTTCAGTTACCCAAAGTGATTCATCTCCCAGGAACAGAAGAGTTTGACACAAAATGAAAAATAGCAGCGCCATGCCAAGCCAAGGTTAAAGGGACAAAAGATTGATATAGAGAAGAGGATGAAATAGGGAAGAAGACAGCTATCCCAAGCCTGTGCTTGGCTTTTCTAGGTAGGCATTCCATATGAACTTTCCTATCATGAAAAAGTGAGATTGAAAATTATCTACTCTAGGTCATTATGTATTGATTTCTTATTTATCTCTATGTGATTAATTCATATGTGAAAAACTGAAGTGAATGCAAATAATTAATGCAAGTTAAACAACAATCATTTTTATGTACTGCACATAATTTGGACTGATATTATTGCAGCCCTACAAGAATAATTGTATCTACAAAATACCTTAGTGTGTTATTCCATTTATAATAACAAGCAGGAGGGTAGTGAGTTTTCATCATGCTTAACATCTGATTTAAACCTGTATAAAATCTGACTTAAAATAAAAGTACAAAAGTTGGCTAACATTTTAAAAGGAAAATCTGCTGGTCTATCTCTGCAGTTCACCTGCCTTATAAATACAAATGTCTAGACTTTTGATACCTCTTGTATCAAATGTCTTGATACTTCTTGTATATGCCTAACTATTCTTTATGTATGTACTGAACTTTGCTATTACAGAGTATTAGATTAAAGTGTCATCTTGCAGAGATCTATTACTTTTGACTAGTTTCTATCCATCTGCACATTACACACCACCCTCTATCACAGTGTATTGACAGGCCATGTTGAGGATAATCATAATTTAGAAAATGTTAATTATCATTTCTACTTCTAATCTAAAATATCCCAGAGCCATGGTTGCATTGATACAAAAAAAAAAAAAAAAGGGTGAACACTAAAATATAACTGCATTCTGTTCTGTTGATGAATGTAACATTTATTTAAAAAGAGAAATAAAATTTATTATAGAAAATCCTGGTTAGTCTCAAGACAACTCATGAGCACCCTGTGAAATAATGTTGTGTGCTAATCTTATCATATTTTCAGTGAAGAGTTTTCTTCTTCTTTTTATACCCTTAGAGCTCTCTTCTCCTATTGCTAAGGAAATGAAGAGTTGCTGTCTTCTCCCCTCTTGCATACCATAGTTTGGGGAAGAAAATTCTGAGATACTGGGATATGAAGTGGAGATTAACATGAAGGCCTGAAAATCACTGCAAAGAGAAGCAGATTAGTCTTCTTAAAAAGCTCTCCTCCCGCTACTTTCTCTGTAATCCTCTTCCATTAATTAATGAACTGAATGACTGTGTTGGTAGTGAAAATGTTCTTCAACAAATATTAATGAATAATTCCACTGGGCCAGGACGTAGGCTAGATTCTAGAGTATGATGAATAATCAATTAATCTCCAGGCAAAAATAAGTTTTGCCAATTGCGCAAATAATGCAACATCACATATATTATGGCAAGTAAATTAACACGGTATATGGTAGAGAGGCAAAGTGCTGAGATAGTAGAGATTTATTCATAAGAGTTGATTTAGACTATACAGTATATGCCCTTCAAATGTAGATGAGAGGAAAGACTTAAAATTAAATTTCTACTTCTGCCCTGTCCAAATTTTAAAAAGAAGAATATAATTATTTTCAAGTGTAACATGATAAATTATTTAGGGAAAAGTACTCTGTCACAAGAATTAGAGGTCAGCATTTACTTTTTCCAAAATTCCATTAAGGAGAATTATTCTAAATTTTCACTTTAAGTATGTGGTAGAAGGAAGAAATAGCGGGAGATACTTTGAGTAAGTAAAGTAAACATTGCTGGAGCTGAGGGTGAGTTTAACTTACCCTGACACTAAAGAGAAGTTTAGGAAAGAGATGCTGGTCAGAAGTATTTTGTGATGAGAACTCTTGGTGGGGAAATTTTCACGGAATGCTAAATCAGGGTCAGATAAACAGAGTCCTGGAAGGGAAGCTCTGAAGGTACCCAGAAAACAGAAGATAGTCATGAGAAACATTTAGACTGGGATCTGGCTCTTTCTCTATATTTTTAGAACACAAAAATCTGAGATACTCTGATGTGGCTGTGGAGGAGTGAATCAAGTTTGGAGGAGATGTAATTTGATTAAAACAAAGGAATGTGACATATCATATGTCCATATACACACACACACACACACACACACACTACACACACACACACACACGTAAAATTTTATTTTATATGAGAAAAGGTCTCGTTCTGTCATCCAGGCTAGAGTGCGGGGGCATGATCTTGGCTCACTGCAACCTCCATCTCACAGGTTCAAGTGATCCTCCTGCCTCAGCACCCCTGCCCAGGAGCTGAAACTACAGGTGCGTGCCACCTCACCCAGCTAGTTTTTGTATTTTTTTGTTTCTCCATGTTGCCCAGGCTGGTCTTGAACTCCAGACTAAAGAGATTCACCTGCCTCAGCCTCTCAAAGTGCTGGCATTTCAGGCATGAGTCACTGTGGCTGGCCCATATATTATAAATAATATTATAACTATAATAATTCTGTAAGATAATGACTGTTTTTAAGCATGAAAAAGTAAAAGTGTGTTCCAGCATCTCAAAATGCTATTCCTCATATTTATTTTTACCTTGCAATTTGTAGGGAAAAGTCAAAGCCTTAGATTTTACTGAAGGTATATATCTATTCATATAACACTGAAGAAAGGAATTCCCTTCAAGGAAACATCAGGAAACTTAGGCAAACTTGCAAATTATTTGATTGGATTGGTTATGAGTACTGAGGAAAATACTGAGTATTAAAATTGATAGGAAATTCAATAGAATCAAATTCAACCTTCTTATATTTTACAGAAGAAACAAGAGAACAAAGGAGTCATATATTATTAAGTAGACTGAAAGATTTGAACTCTATGTTCCCTGATTTGCATCCAGTGTTTAGTTCTTTAACCCAAGCTATATTTTTGGGAGTAGGCATCATGGGCACCTTACTCCTACAAGTCTCTAGTTTCTAAATGGAATGAAAAGTGAGGCTAGAAACTAATTGTGTGAGAGTGGAAAGATTACTTCCAACAATACCAGAAGAGTGTCTCATAAAGTAACAGTAGAAAACTGAGCACCATTTCCATGGCTACCAATTATTCTCTGTTGATTTGGATTCAGTAGGGGCTTAAGTATATCAAGACTAAATTAATAATAACAAGCACAAGTTTGAGAGTTTGTGTGAAGGTACAGAAGATTTCCTGGTAGGAATTTTAAATTCAAAACAGACTATATGTTAATCATAGGCTGTCACCACAGAAGGTCACCATGAGTTTCTCAGAAATGACTGTAATATGACATTACATCAGATAATTCATCAAAGTCTAAGTAATGGTGAACAAACTTGAGACTTCAGCTAGTGTCTCACAGTTGATTAAACTAGAAAATGTTGAACCATGCTTAGATCAATGTACCTGAGAATTTTATCTAAAACTACAGTACCACTTATTACTTTGTCATGATAGATAAACTTGGCAGGCTGACATTAGTTATCTTCAAGCCTAATTAGCACATATTTTCTCTCTTATCTAAGTATCTCCTTCCCAAAAAGAAGAGAGCTTCAAAATCTTGTATGACAATAATGGCACAAAGGAGGGAAAGGGGTTAGGAAAAGAGACATAATGTAGCATATTTTCTTCCATGTTATTGAAATTAAATAGAGTATTTTATGTTAAAATGTTAATGGCAGTGATATTCTCATTGTTGCTTGGTGAGCATGCAGTAAGTCTGAGTATATATTAAATGATTTTAAAGCTTCCCTATAGGATTCTGGCTGTAAAAAATAATAGTAATGGAAATAACACTTCTGCCAAAGACAATGATTCCCTCTTGAGAAGGTAAGACAAACAAACAAAAATTATTAAAGAAACTGGGGGATATTTGACCTTTGAAAGAAGGAAGCAACTATGACTGAGTACCAAGATACACATTTACACAATATCCCTTAGAGCACTCTCCAGTTCTTGTGGTGGCATTTCAAATAGAGTTCAGAAAGAAAGCCTCATCCTTACCTGTTTGAGGAGTAAATGAACAGAGTTCAGGGCTGTCTGACCAGCTAAAAATTAAAGGGGAAATCCCAGAACAGAGAACCAGTGAAGGAGAGTTTCAAAATCTTATATGACAATAATAGCACAAAAGAGGGTCTAGAAACATCTATATTGGATGGATTATTCTTTTGCATATTACAAAAATTAAGTAGACAAGGTGCTTTATGTTAAAATGTTTATTGTAGTCCCACAGGAAGCCAGTGGCAAAATAACTCATAAACATAGTAATAGAAAAAAAGAATTAAAATGCTATGCTAGAGAATCCCTTTTTAATGCAAAAGGAGGCAGTAATGGAGAAATGTGAACACAAAATAAATAGGATATATGTAAAACAGGTACAAAAATGTCAGATATAAATCCTACTGATTCAGTAATTACAACTACTGAATAATTACATATTGGTGAAATATTTCAATCAAAACCAGAAATTTTCAGAATAGAATTAAAAAGAGAAAACAAAAAACATGGCCCAACTGCATGCACTGTAAAAAAGACAGAGATATACTATAGATTCAGAGAAACAAATGAGATAGAAGAAAGAGAATGATAAAGATTGATACCAATTATTCACAGATTCTTCCAAAAAATAGCAGAGAAGAGAGCACTTCCCATTTCATTCTTTGAGTCTCTGATGCAATAACCAGGAAAATATATATAAGAAATGATAACTAAAGACCAATATTCATTTTGAATATAAATGTGAAAGCTTAGTAGCATAAATAAAAAGCATTATACATCATAACTAAGTAGGATTTATCCCAGAAATGCTAAGTTTAACATATAAAAGTCAATTCAATACATGATACATAATATTAAAAAGAAAAAAGAACAAAATTACATTATCATCTTGATTGGAAGAGAAAAAAATGTTTGATAACATTTCATACCCCTCTCATGACTTAAATGTTTAAAAACACTTAACAAGCAATAGAAATGAACTTCTTCCAATTGATAAAGCATATTAATAGAATTTAGCAGCTAGCATTGCATTTGATGGTGAAACACTGAAAGCATTCCCTCTGAGATTAGGAAAAACACAAGGATTTCTGTTTTTATTACTTCTGTTCAACATACTACAGGACCTAGAAAATGTAATTAAGCAAGAAAAAAAAAAAGGTACGTATGATGATAAAGAAAATGAATCTATCTCTATTTGAATATGCTATTTTGCATATAGAAAATCCTAAGTAACACACACAAATACACACACACACACACACACACCTGGAAAATAAATGAATTCAGTGAAGTTGTAGAATTCAAGATTAATATATAGAAATCCACTCTTTGTCTATGTGCCACTAATAAATGAAACATGAGTGAAATTAATAAAACAATGACCTTGCAATAATATATGTATCCCCCAAAATTCATATTTTGAACCCTAAATTCCCAATAAGATGATTTAAGAGGTAAGGCCTTTGGGAGGTAATTAAGTTATGAGAACTGAGCTCTCATAAATGGGATTAACGCCTTCATAAAAAGAGGAGACACAGGATCTCTCACTCTGTTCTTCACCGTGTGAGGTTACAATGAGAAATGGCCTTCCACAAACCAGAAAGAGGGCTCTCACCAGAATCAACTACGCTGATATTCTGATCTGTGACTTCCCAGCCTCTAGAAATGTAAGAAATAAATTACCATTGTTTAAGTCGATGATACTCTGTTATAGTGACCTAGACTAACTGAGACTCCAAACAGTGCAAGATTTGTGCCCAGAAACAAGGTAACAGTTGACAGCAATTAAAGAAGACCTAAATAAGTGGTAAGGTATTTTATAGTCACAAATTATTTAAGAGAACACTCAATATTGTTAATATGGAAACACTTTTCAGATTAATCCACAGTTTCAATGTGATCCCTAAAACACAACTTTTAAATAAATATTGACAAATTAAATCTTAAATAAATATGAAAATGCAGACCAATGATAACTTGAATAAGAAGAAGAAAGTCATAGGACTCTTATCTCTCTTTTGAAATTTACTACAAAACTAAAGTATGCAAATCAAGATATTGTGGTAGTGGTACTGGTATACATATAAACATACAGATCAATGGAATATAATTGAGTTCAGAAGTAAACCATTATGTTTATGGTCAATTGATAATTGGCATGCATGCCAGGGCTACTCAGTAGGGGAAAGAATAGTGTTTTCAACTAATGGTTCTGGAGAAAATCAGCATCAACATGGAAAAGTGTGGTAGAGGATCCCCACCTCACATCATATACAAAAATTAACTCAAAATGCATCCTAGACCTAAATATAAGAACTAAAACTATTACACTCTTGGAAGAAAACATAACAGTGAATATTCATGACCCTGGTTTGTCAATGGTCTTTGATATAAAAGCAAAAGCACAAAAGCCAAAAGAAAAGCTAAATAAATTATTTTCGGAAATATTAAAAGAGGACTTTGGAAAGACGACTTTGGAATGTCATAATAAGTGAGACGAATAATTATCTACAATTCTTCAGAAATACACTATAAAATATCTTGAAAGACTAATCTATGGTCCTTTTATTAACTTTCTTTCCTCACCTACTTTCTTTAACTTATTCTAGTTAATCCTTTTCAAGCCTTTTACTCCAGTTTTTCTTTCCTCTGTTACCATCAACAATTTATATTGTTAAAGTCAATAGCCCTTTTCTCATTTATTATCTTGGTTGACTTGACAGCAACTTTCAACAACTTTAATGCTCCCTGCCTATGTATTGAAATATTTTTAGTCTGGGCTTGAGTAACGCCACACTCTTTAAATCCTAAGTGAATCACAGGATACTTCTTAGATCTTTTGTAGACCCGCCTCCTTATATACCTCTCTAAATATGTAAAGACAGAAGCTGAGTCCTAGTTTTTCACTTCAGGATTAGAGGGAATATTTGCTTTCCTGCTTAAAAAATTTTCAGAACATATCGCCAGTCAGTTTTTTATACTGCTTAAAACACTAACCTTACCTAGGCCCAGGGAACCCTCTGCCAGGTCCCATCTCTACCAAGAAGGTCCTTTTGTGAAAATTTGTAATAATATTTTTGTAAGTCTATCAAGATGCAATCTACTGAGGATTTTTTTCTTCTCTTTCCTTTTTTTTTTTTTTTTTTTTTTTTTTTTTTTTTTTTTNGGATTACAGGCACCTGTCACAATGCCTGGCTAATATTTTGTATTTTTAGTAGAGACAGGGTTTCACTGTGTTAGCCAGGATGGTCTAGATCTCCTGACCCGCCTCGGCCTCCCAAAGTGCTGGGATTACAGGTGTGAGCCACCATGCCCGGCCCTACTTTTAGTTCTTTAAGGAATCTCCACACTTTTCCATAGTGGTTGTACTAGTTTACATTCCCATTAGCAGTGTAGAAGTGTTTCCTGTTCACCACATCCATGCCAACAACCATTATTTTTTGATTTTTTGATTATGGACATTCTTGCAGGAATAAGGTGGTATTGTATTGTGGTTTTGATTTTCATTTCCCTGATCATTACTGATGCTGAGGATTTTTCATATGTTTGTTGGCCATTTGTATATCTTATTTTGAGAATTTTCTATTCTTGTGCTTAACCCACTTTTTGATGGGCTTTTTATTTTCTTGATACTTTATTTGAGTTCATTGTAGATTCTGGATATTAGTCCTTTGTCAGATGTATAGATTGTGAATATTTTCTCCCATTCTATGGGTTGTCTGTTTATTCTGCTGACTGTTCCTTTTGATGTGCAAAAGCTCTCTTAGTTTAAGTCCCAGCTATTTATCTTTGTTTTTACTGCATTTGCTTTTGAGTTCTTGATCATAAAATCTTTGCCTAAGCCAATGTCTGGAAAGATTTTTTTCAATGTTATTTTCTAGTATTTTTATAGTTTCAGGTCTTAGATTTAAGCCCCTGATCCATCTTGAGTTGATTTTGTATAAAGTGAGAGATGAGAAACCAATTTCATTCTCCTGCATGTGGCTTGCTAATTATTTCAGCACCATTTGTTGATTATGGTGTCTTTTCCCCATTTTATGTTTTTGTTTGCTTTGTCAAAGATCAGTTGGTTGTAAGTATTTGGTTTTATTTGGCTATTCTGTTCCATTGATCTCTGTCCCTGTTTTTATACTAGTACCATGCTGTTTGGTGACTATGGCCTTATAATACAGTTTGTAATCTGGTAATGTGATGCCTCCAGATTTGTTCTTTTTGCTTAGTCTTGCTTTGGCTATGTAGGCTTTTTTTTTTTTTGTCCTATATGAATTTTAGGATTGTTTTTTCTAATTCTGTGAAGAATGATGGTGGTATTTTGGTGGAAACTGCTTGAATTTGTAGATTGCTTTTGGCAGTATGGTCATTTTCACAATATCGATTCTACCCATCCATGAGCATAGGATGTGTTTCCATTTATTTGTGTCATCTATGATTTAGTTCAGTAGTGTTTTGTAGTTTTCCTTGTAGAGGTCTTTCACCTCCTTGGTTAGGTATATTCCTAAATATTTTATTTTACTTTTTTGCAGCTATTGTAAAAGGGATTGAGTTCTTGATTTGATTCTCAGCTTGGTTGCTTTGGTGTATAGCAGAGCTACTAATTTCTGTATGTTAATTTTGTATCTAGAAACTTTACTGAATTCTTTTGTCAGTTCTAGGAGCTTTCTGGAGGAGTCTTTAGGTTTTCTAGGAAAACAATCATATAGTCAGCAAACAGTGACATTTTGACTTCCTCTTTACCAATTTGAATTCCCTTTATTTCTTTCTCTTCTGATTGCTCTGGCTAAGACTTACAATACTATGTTGAAGAGGAGTTGTGAGAGTGGGTATCCTTTTCTTGTTTAGTTCTCAGAGGGAATGCTTTCAACCTTTCCCTATTCAGTATTATGTTGGCTGTGGATTTGTCACAGATGGCTTTTATTACACTGAGTTATGTCCCTCGTATGCCGATTTTGCTGAGAGTTTTAATTATAAAGTGAAGTTGGATTTTGTTGAATGCTTTTTCTGCATCTATTGAGATGATCATGCGATTTTTGTTTTTAATTCTGTTTATGTGGTGTATCACATTTTTTTGACTTGTGTATGTTAAACCACCCCTGCATCCCTGGTATAAAACCCACTTGATCATGATGGATTTTTTGATATGTTGTTGGATTTGGTTAACTAGTATTTTTTTTAAGGATTTTAACATCTATGTTCATCAGAAATATTGGTCTGTAGTTTTCTTTTTCAGTTATGTCCTTTCCTGGTTTTCATATTAAGGTGATACTGGCTTCACAGAATGATTTAAGGAGAGTTCCCTCTTTCTCTATCTTGTGGAATAGTGTCAATAGGATTGGTATCAATTTTTTTTTTTTTAATGTTTGGTAGAGTTCTGCTGTGAATCCGTCTGGTCCTGGACTTGTTTTTGTTGTTAATTTTTTTATTATCATTTCAATCTCACTGCTTGCTATTCGTCTGTTCAGGGTATCTAGTTCTTTCTGATTTAAACTAGGATGGTTTTATTTTCCCAGGAATTTATCCATCTCTTCTAGGTTTTCTAGTTTATGTGCATAAAGGTGTTCACAGTAGCCTTAAATGATCTTTTGTATTTCTATATCAGTTTTAATATCTCCCATTTCATTTCTAATTGAGCTAATTTGGATTTTCTGTCTCCTTTTCCCAATTAATCCTGCTAATGATCTATCAATTTTATCTTTTCAAAGAACCAGCTTTTTCATTTATATTTTGTGTTTGTTTGTTTCAATTTCTTTTAATTCTGCTCTCAACTTCATTATTTCCTTTCTTCTGCTAGGTTTAGGTTTGGTTTGTTCTTGTTTTTCTAATTCCTTGAGGTGTGACCTTAGATTGCCTGTTTGTGCTTTTTCAGATTTTTTAATGTAAGCGTTTAGGGCTATGAACCTTCATCTTAGCTCTGCCTTTGCTGTATCCCAGAGGTTTTCATAAGTTATATCACTATCGTCATTCAGTTTAAAGAATTTTTAAATTTCTATCTTGATTTCAGTTTTGACCCAATGATCATTCAGGAGCAGGTTATTTACTTTCCATGTATTTGCATGGTTTTGCAGGTTCCTTTTGGAGTTGACAGTGTTTTATTCTAGTGTGGTCTGAGAGAGTGCTTGATATAATTTTAATTTTCTTAAATTCATTAAGGCTCGTTTTGTAGCCTATCATATGGTCGATCTTGGAGAAAGTTCCACGTACTGTTGTGTAGAATGTATATTCTGTGGCTATTGGGTGGAATGTTCTGCATGTATTTGTTAAGTCCAGTTGTTCCAGGGTATAGTTTACATCCATTGTTTCTTTGTTGATTTTTTGTCTTGATGACCTGTCTAGTGCTGTCAGTGGAAGCAATACTGAAGTCCACCCCATTATCGTGTTGCTGTGTATCTTATTTCTTAGGTCTATTAGTAATTGTTTTATAAATGTGGGAGCTCCAGTGTTAGGTGCATATATATTTAGGATTATAATATTTTCCTGATGAACAAGGCCTTTTATCATTATATAATGTCCCTTTTTGTATTTTTATTAATTGCTGTTGCTTTAATGTTTCTTTTGTCTAATATAAGAACAGCTACTTCTGCTCACTTTTGGTGTCCATTTGCATGGAATGTCTTTTTCCACCCCTTTCCCTTAAGTTTATAGGAGTCCTTATGTGTTAGGTGAGTATCTTGAAGGCAGCAGATAGTTGTTTGGTGAATTCTTATGCATTTTGCAATTCTGTATCTTTTAAGTGGAGCATTTAGTCCACTTACATTCAACGTTAGTATTGAGATATGAGGTACCATTCCATTCATCATGCTATTTGTTTCCTGTATACCTTGTTTTTTTGTTTTTTGGGATTTTTAAGTTGTATTTGTATTTTATAGGTCCTGTGAGATTTATGCTTTAAAGAGATTCAGTGTTGATGTGTTTCCAGGATTTGTTTCAAGATTTAGAGCTCCTTTTAGCAGTTCTCATAGTGCTGGCTTGCTAGAGGCGAATTCTCTCAGCATTTGTTTGTCTGAAAAATACTATATCTTTCCTTCATTTATGAAGCTTAGTTTTGCTAGATAAAAAATGTTTGGCTGATAATTATTTTGTTTGAGGAGGATGAAGATAGGGCCCCAATCTCTTCTAGCTTATACAATTTCTGCTGAGAAATCTGCTGTTAATCTGATAAGTTTTCTCTTATAGGTTGCCTAGTGCTTTTGCCTCACAGCTCTTAAAATATCTTCCTTCATCTTAACTTTATTTTTTTATTTTTTATTTTTTATTTTTTTGAGATGGAGTCTCGCTCTGTCATTCAGGCTGGAGTGCAGTGGTGCAATCTCTGCTCACTGCAAGCTCCGTCTCCCGGGTTCACGCCATTCTCCTGCCTCAGCCTCCTGAGTTGCTGGCACTACAGGTGCCCACCACCACACCTGGCTAATTTTTTGTAATTTTAGTGGAGACGGGGTTTCACTGTGTTAGCCAGGATGGTCTCAATCTCCTGACCTCGTGATCTGTCTGCCTAGGCCTCCCAAAGTGCTGGGATTACAGGTGTGAGCCACCGCGCCCAGCCTCATCTTAACTTTAGATAACCTGATAACAGTGTGTCCAGGTGACGATTGTTTTGCAATTAATTTCTCAGGTGTTTTTTGAACTTCTGGTTTTTGGATGTCTAGGTCTCTAGCTGGACCAGGGGAGTTTTCCTCAATTATTCCCCCAAATATGTTTTCAAAATTTTTAGATTTCTCTTTTTCCTCAGGACTAGCAATAATTCTGAGGTTTGGTCATTTAACATAATCCCAGAGTTTTTGGACGCTTTGTTCTTATTTTCTTATTCTTTTTCTTTGCCTTTGTTCGATTGGGTTGATACAAAGACCTTGTCTTTGATCTCTGAAGTTCTTTCTTCTGCTGGTTCGATTCCATTGCTGAGACATTCCAGAGCATTTTTTATTTCTATAAGTGTGACCATTTTTCCCTGAAGTTTCGATTGTTTTTTATTTATGCTATATATTTCATTGAATGTTTCTCCCTTCACTTCCCACATCTTTTTTTTTTTTTTTTTTTCAATTTCCTTAGATTGGGCTTTGCCCTCCCCTGGTGCCTCCCTGATTACCTTAATGACTAAACTTCTGAATTCTTTTCGGGTAAATCAGGGATTTCTTCTTGGTTTGGAGCCATTGCTAGTGAGCTAGTGTAATTTTGGGGGGGTGTTAAATAATCTTGTTGTGTTATATTACCAGAGGTAGGCTCTCTCAGAGGGAAGGTCTAGGGCTCAAGGCTGTTGTTCAGGTTCTTTTGTCTTATGGGGTGTTCCCTTGATGTAGTACTCTCTCCCTTTTCCTAGGGATGTGGCTTCCTGAGGGTCAAGATGTAATAATTGTTATCTCTCTGCTGGATTTAGCTACCCAGCAAGTCTACCAGGCTCCAGGCTGGTACTGGAGGTTGTCTATAGAATCCTGTGATTTAAATCATCTGTGGGTCTCTCAGCCGTGGATACCAGCACCTGCTCCAGTAGAGGTGTCAGGGGGGTAAGATGGACTCTGCAAGGGTCCTTGGTTTGGACTGCTTAATGCACTATTTTTGTGCTGGTTGGCCTCCTGCAGGGAGGTGGCGCTTTCAAGACAGCATCAACTGTGACAGTATGGGGAAGACCAGGCAGTGGGCAGGGCCCTAGAACTCCCAAGAATATATGTCCTTTGTCTTCAGTTACCAGAGTGGATAGGGAAGGACCAAGAGGGGCAGGGCTAGGCATGTCTTACCTCGGACTTTCCTTGGGCGGATCTTGCTGTGGCTGCTGTGGGGGATGGGGATGAGGTTCCCAGGTCAATGGAGTCATGTTCCTAGGAGAATTATGACTGTCTTTGCTGTGTCATGCAGGTTGTCAGGGAAGTGGGATACAGCTGGCAGTCACAGGCCTCACTCAGCTCCCATGCAATCTGAAGGGCCAGTCTCACTCCCACCATGTTCCCCAAGACAGCAGTACGTCTGTTTCCAGACAGTGGCTGAGCAGGGCTGAGAACTTGCACCAGGCTACCCTCCTCCCAGCTGTGAAAGCACTTAGGACTTTCCTTCTTCCCCGGCCTGTGGAGTCTGCATATCAGATTCAGGCCCTCCCCAGAGTTCTGGCCAGGAGACTTCTCAACCAGTTCAAATAGTTAACAAAGTTCAGCTGGAGGTTTCTTTCTCCCTGTGGCCTTTTCTCAGTGCCTCTGGCTGTCCTCCCCAAGGACCCCTGTGAGGCAGGGCAGAAATGGCTTGCTAGGGGACCCAGCACACCCACAGGGCTTTTCCCATTGCTTCCTCTACCCTTGTATTTCACTCTGTTCTCTAAATTGACTTAGCTCCAGGTAAGGTCAGAAGCTTCTCCCATAATCTAGGTGTTCATGTTCCCCAGTGGGGGGGTGTGTTCCAGGGTGGATGAGTTCCCTTTCCTGCCTCCATAGGTTGGGCATTCACAGTATTTGGTGTATCTCCTGAGTCCTGCAGGAGCAATTCGCTTTCTTCAGAGGATCTGTGGGTTCTCTTGGTTTTCCTAATGTATTCCTGCAGTTGTTCTGGAGCAAAAGTTCATGATGCAAGCCTCCACACGCTGCTCTGTCTTGTCTGAGTAGGAGCTGCAATCTAGTCCTGCCTCCCATCCACCATGATTATTCCCTTTCTCCTGAGGTTATTGAAATTGAGATTAATAAACCCATTCAAATATTAGCAGTATGTTAGAATATGTACACTGAGAGAGAATATGACAACACAATACCAATCTTCCCATACTTGGGGTTAAAAGCATAATGTATATGGTGATATTTTAACATCTGTGCATATTATGGTTGCTTTCCAGTATAAGTTAGTTAATTGCATTAAGTATTTCTGTTTTCATTACTGATACAGTGTATGGAGAGTATGAAGCATAATAAAATACAGGCTTACTTATACTTTGTCTCCAAAATTTATTTTTCTAGGTTATCAATATCCTTATAGCCTCAATGAAGTTGAGTTTAAAATATAAAACAATATGAACAAATGGTCTCTTCTCAGCATATGTAAAAAAAGCATTTTTTTTTTAATTTTAATGGTTTAATTTAAGGTTATACAATCCTACCGTTGTTTATACCTTATATTACAAATTGATATACTAGATCTCTGTTGCTGTCAGGTCTTCTTAAGCTGAATTTCTTTACATAAATTAAGTGGATTCTACATTCAACTCAGACATCACATGTAGATACTGACTAAGCTTCATTTGTTTCCCAATAAGCACACAAAAATAAATACGGATGAATAAGTTGAT
Organism: Theropithecus gelada; assembly: GCF_003255815.1. NCBI lineage: Eukaryota > Metazoa > Chordata > Mammalia > Primates > Cercopithecidae > Theropithecus > Theropithecus gelada. The sequence goes on along the minus strand of NC_037682.1, from coordinate 90,524,686 downwards.
CAGTTTGAATGAATAATATCCTTAATTAAATCTTGGCTCATTTTCACATAAGTGGTTAGGATTTGATGTTATATGTGCAGGTGATTTTTATAGAGGCTCAATTTGTTTTATTAAGTTTGACAAAGAAAAGAGTTCTGTTTTGGCCATTTGTATTCAATATGAAAAATGTTCAATATGTTTAATAAATAACTTTACCAAACATACCTAGATCAATTAAAAACATCACATTGTGTGAGAATAAATCCCACAAAGAATATAAAAAATATTTATAATGCAACATTACTTTCAATGTAGAAACCATCACTGAGTAAAATATACATTATATTTCATAATACAAAATTTTTCTTAAAACTATTCACTTAATAGTATGCTTAATTTTATGATCATATTTAGGTAAATTTTCATCTATGTGACTGTGTACTTTAATTTGGAACAATAGAAACTAAGCTATTAAATGCATTTAACTAGTACCACATCTAATTGATTAAATGAGTTTGAATTTCAAAATTAGTGATTTAACTGGCTTTTTTTTTTTTTTTTTTTTTTTTTACAATTTCATTCTGGTATTTTTAAGAAACTATCTGAATAAATTGTGTAGGTATGTATGAGTCATTATATTTAGTCTAACATTAAATTTTCTTTTTTCTTTTTTTTTTTTTTTTTTAATTTTCCAATACTGTAGTCAAGACCAAGAGAAGTTATGTAACTTGCCCAAGTTACAATACTGGTTAATAACTGAAAGGAGATCAGAATTCAAGACCTTTGTCATAATGTTTGATTATCCTTCAGTTGTGCTAGTCTTCTATCTTTTTGCCTTACAACCAGTCTGTTAAGTTGAAAGAATTCTCCAAAATATACCTACATAAGACGCTCTCTAAAGTACTGTCTAATTGCTATTATTGGCATTACCATTTTAAATATGGTGGATCTTTCGGCTTTATGGATAATAAAATGAAGTGTGAGAAGTTCTATCACACAGACTCTTAGAATATTTTATTTATTCATGAAGCTTATTGTGTTATGAGAACTAGCTTAGGTATATAACTTACCAAATTTAAGGGGGTGCATTTTGAACCATGTAAGTGCGAGAAGTCATCAGTCCCACTGTGAATGGTAAAATCTATTTATCTAAGAGTATTATTTTGTTTAGAGAGAGATCCCATGATCCCTACAACTTTAATCTCAAATTTGGAGAAGCTGTGAAAGTATTACCCAGTCTTCTCACTATAAGCCTTAAACATCTTATTATAGTCAGAAATACATCTGTATACCACAGGTGTTGTCTTCCTCTTGTTCTTCACCAATAGGTCAGATAAATAACAGAAGTGTGTAATTATACATGTTAACTGTTTAAAGATTTTTCAAAACAAAGGCTATTGATTTCAAGGTGGTTTAACAGATACAAAAATAACAAAATTTCCTATTTCTGAAGACAATGGAAATGTCTCAAGAAAATGAGCCTCAACACTGTCATCATAGTAACCTACAAAGTCTCTCTGATGTGATAGTTGCTCATCTTTCCACACCCGCTTTCCACTACACTGCAGCTTTCTCACCCAGCTCCAGCCACAAGGTCTCTTTTTAGCTCCTGAGAAGTGTCTCATTTTTCCTATCTTAGAACATTCTATTTTCTTCTCCTTGCCTTTCACATGGCTAAATCCTGCTCATCTATTGAATAGCAGCTTAAATGTCACTTTTACAGAAAGTCTAAATTAAACTTTCTTGTTATTATATTTCATATTACATGCATGTTTTATTAGTGGAATTTGCACATATATTTTTATTAATTTACTCATGGCAAAAGATAAAATTTTAACAAATTTTAAGACATTGACTTTTTTGTTTGTGATTCATGAATTGGGCAGCATCTCATTTTATAAAATAGAATAGGTGCTCTGTAAACTAAGCAGAGAAACTGGGCATTGTAGGTAAAGAAAAAGATGAAGAAAGTGGAAAAACAGGACAAAAAGTGGATTGGTCATTTCAGAGTTACTTTCCTTATAGAGTTAAAAATGAGGGGACTTTCTTATCACGCTGGATCAATTAAACTGGGCTCTTTTCAACTGGTTGCTGCAAATCTCCTGTTTTTAGGAAAAACCTGGCTTCTTTTAAAGTTGTTTGATTGGCCAGGCACAGTGGCTCAAGATTGTAATCCCAGCACTTTGGGAGGCCGAGGCGGGTGAATCACGAGGTCAGGAGTTAGAGACCAGCCTGGCCAACACAGTGAAACTCTGTGTCTACCAAAAATACAAAAAACTTAGCCGGGCGTGGTGGTAGGCACCTGTGATCTCAACTACTTGGGAGGCTGAGGCGGGAGAATCGCTTGAACCTGGGAGGTGGAGGTTGCAGTGAGCCAAGATTGTACCACTGCATTCCAGCCTGGGTGACAGAGCTAGACTCAGTCTCAAATAAATAAATAAATAAATAAATAAATAAGGTTGTTTGATTATGTGGTACCTAGCATGACTGACTCCCTTCTGGCTTTCCTGGTCTGTTGGAGCCTAGTGCAAGTGCTTAGTCCAAAACAATAACCTCCTATGAATTATACTTAACACTCATAAAAATTATTTAATATTTATCTTTTTCACAGACTATAAGTACTAAGATGGCTTGAGATAGATATCTTTTTTTACCATTCATATGAAGGTTTTACACTTGGTAGCATACACTCAATTTTTGCTGTTCTGTGAAATGAAACATGACTATACCCAATAATGGATTTTGAAATGTGTATCTCTGTTACTTATCCCTCTAACTTCTAAAATTTCCCCAATGCCTTGACTCCAGTCCACCTGCTTAGTAAAACAATGTTATGTCGTTTGTCCAAATATATGCCAAATTTCATACCAAATTGTGTCCTCTGAAATAAGCCACTTCACACACTAAAAACCACTTAACAATTAGATGATTCCTATTTGTATTTGTTTACTTATACTTTAATTATACATTATATTTTAAAAAAGGAAGTATATGAATACTTTGTGAGTAGTTTATAGTATGAAAATACATTCTCTTTTGTTTCCTACATTTGCTATGTCAAGGTTCAATTTATTTGATTAATTCTATTAATCAAATAAACTATATAAAATTGAAGAGTTTATGAATCTAGGTACGAACAGATGCCCAATAATAAATTAACATGTCATCTTCCGGAAAATTTTAATCCACACTGATTATCTCTAAAAAAGACAATGGAATATTTAGTGTTACAGCAATACACTAGAAATAAAAGACACAGGCGGGGCGTGGCAGCTCACGCCTGTAATCCCAGCACTTTGGGAGGCCGAGGTAGGTGGATCACCACCTGCAGTCAGGAGTTCAAGACCAACCTGACCACCATGGAGAAACGCTGTCTCTACTAACAATACAAAAACATTTCCTGGGTGTGGTGGTGTGTGCCTGTAATCCCAGCTACTCTGGAGGCTGCTGCAGGATAATTACTTGAACCTGGGAGGTGGAGGTTGCAGTGAGCCGAGATCGCGACATTGCAATCCAGCCTAGGTGACAAGAGAAACTCCAACTCAAAAAAAAAAAAAAGAAAAAAAAAAAAAAAAAAAAAAAAAAAAAAAAAAAAAAAAAAAAAAA